>NC_067401.1:284754572-285054572 GCF_016432865.1 Antechinus flavipes | reverse complement strand
ACAGAACAGGTAAGGAAACTGAGACAAGGGAAACTTGTACAGGGAAACTGAGTTAGGACAGTTAAAGAGAACTGTGGCATAACACTACCTGTAAAATAATAGTGATCCCCTGCTTATAAGATTGCTCTATTTAGTGATTGGATTTTGGACATTTAGCCTATCAGAGGTTTCCCACTGGTTGTACCTTTTCGTTTTTTAAATTGACCTGTGATTTCACTTTTTATGAGGTATGGCAGTTAAGAAACTCCTACCAATGCAGATCTGCACTTACCATGAAAATTATAGTCCTAAAGAGTTGCTTGAGGGCAATAAGAGGTCACAAATCCAGTTTGTCTCAGAAGTGGGATTTGAATTCAGGAATGCCTGACTCTGGAGGTAGGTAGGTAGCTCAGTGAATAGAGTGGGCCTAGAATTAGGAAGATCTGAATTCAAGTCTGATCTCAGCTGCTTACTAGCTATGTGTCCCTACATAAGTCATAAGATCTCTGTTTGCCTAAATACACTGGAAAAATTAATGGTAAACCACTCCAGTATTTTTCCAAGAAAATAGCATGCTATATCCACGGATCATGAAGAGTTGGACATGATTTAATAGCAAATACCTGACACTAAAATCAGATCTTTATCCATCAGAAAACCTGAATTTTACAGGGGAAAACAACATACCTCTTGTTAAGTAAATATACAATATATGCAAAGTAAATTCAAAATAAAAAAAGTTCATGCTTATGACCTCTTTCTCCCTCCCCCAGCCCATCTTCCCTTGTTTTCAGCTTCCCTATCTTTGTCCAGAGAATCCCAACTTAGTCACCTAAGTTTTTAAACTTACAGTTATCCTTAATTCTTTCTTCTCCATCACTCCCATCTACTCAATCAGTTATCGAGTCTTTTACCTGTACATTTCCTAAATCCATCCCCTTTTCTCCACTCACATGGGAATCCTCTTAGTTCAGATCCTCATCTCCTGAATTATTGCAATAGGCTATTAATTGGTGTCCCTGCCTCAAGTTTCTCTCCTTTAATCTATCTTCCAGACAGTTTTGCCAGAATGATATTCCTAAAGCAAAGTTTGTATTGTGTTACCTTGCTTAAAAAGCTCCAGTGGCCCCTGTTGCTGCTAAGATAAAATATAATCTCTGTTTTAAAGTACTTTACAATCTGGCTCCAGCTTTCTTTTCTATCCATATTTTGTATTATTCCCCTACACATACCAGATGTGTGGTATCAATATGAATTAGAGGGAAAGAGGGGCAGCAATGTTTTGGAGTGGAATTTATGGCATACTGTAGAGTCAAAATAAATCTTAGCAGCTGATTGGGCAGGAAAAAGTTAGAGTGTGGTGGAAAGGAAAGAGTCAAAGATGACTTAGAAGTTACCAATCTAGTTGGCTCAGAAGATGATAATGATGCTTTCGACATTTGTGTGAGAGCTAGACCTTTTCTTCTGCCTTCTACATGAGTTCAGTCTTATCCATCAGCCATACTATATCAAGCCCGCTTTTACTCTGTGTGCCAGAAAATGGCAAATTCAAATACGGTCCCAGATATCCACTTCAGATTTCTCGAATATAAAACAGGGATAATAATAGCATCTACCTCTCAGAATTGTTTTGAGAATCAAATAAGATAATAATTGTAAAGTGCTCAGCACAGTGCCTGACACATAGTAAGCACTTATTAAATCTTTCCTTCCTTATTCTTCTTTCCTTCCTTCCTTCCTTCTTTCATTCATCCCTTCCTTCCTTCCTTTCTTCCTTTCTTCTTCCTTTCTAAGTTTTCAATCTCATAGTCATTCTTAATTCTTCTCTCTACCACTCCCATATACCCAATCAATTGCCAAATATTTTACCTCTACAATATTTCCTAAATCCATCCTTATTTCTCCCCTCACATAGGAACTCTCCTAGTTTAGATCCTCATCACCCATCACCTGAATTATTGAAATAGATTTCCTCCCTCCTTTCCTTCCTTTCTTCTTTCTCTCCCTTTCTCCCCCTCCCTCTCTTCCTTCTTTCTGCTCTTTGTTGCATGCAAATTTCAATCTAAATATGAGCTTATGTTGCCACATGCTGCTCCTCAATGAATGAATCCCTCAACAAGCATTTATTCAAGTTCTTCTTTTGAACCAGACCATGTCATGAAGTGATGCTTGAGCTGAGGTTTAAAGGAAATGTAGGATACTAAATCCAACCAGATACATTAACACATTTTTTATTGAATAAATGCTTCTAGGGGAAGGAGATAGGAATCAAGGACATCACCTATGCTGAGATTCTTTCAGTAACCCAGGCATAGTGAGGAGGGCCAAGGCTGGGGCAATGGCTATAGAAATAAAGAATAAGGAGGGAGAGGTATAAGGAGGTGCATTGGAAAGAAGTAGGAGTTGAGAGACATGGAATTTAGCTTTGGTATTACCACTAAACAGCTTCTAATCATGGGCAAGATACTTCATCTCTCCCTCAAACAGTTAGTCAATAAACATTTATATTAATAGTAATCACTGCATTGATACAATACTTTTGTGGGTGTAAGGCACTCATATGACCAATACAACAATCTTAAACAGATAGGGGCTATTATTAATCTCCATTTTATAGCTGAAGAAACCAAGCCAGGAGGCTTGCCCACAGTCACCCAGTTGGACACAAATTCAGCTTTTTCTTCTTCCAAATTAATCACTAGATCCACTATACCACCCAGGAAGTATTAAGTGCCTACTTTCTTGTAAGGCACTATGATAGACACTGGAGATGGGGAATAGGGACTAGGTCCAGTGAAGAAGCTTCCTTTATCAGTTTAACTCGGGACCTTTTCTGCAATTTATAACCTTAGAGAAATGCTCAAAGCATTGAGAAGTGACTTGTCCAAGTCCTGGGGAAATGAAGACAAAAATAAAATAGTCTCTACCTTACTTGGCCTTCTATACCATTGTAAAAGACAAAATATATACAAAACATTAGACATAAAAACTCAAAATTGCAATGAAACTTTTGGAACATGCTAGATAAAAATATAATGTTATTTGAGTGAGGAGGAGAAAAAGGCATCAGCAACTAGGGGGATCAAGAAAGATATCTTGTAGAACATGGTATTTGGGCTAGCCTTAAAGGAAATTAAGGGTTCTAGGATGTAAAGATAGGGAGAAAATTTGAACTGAGTTCAATTTCCCCATCTGTGAAAGGAGTTTAACTATATATTCTCTGAGGTCGCTTATATGTTTAAATGATATCAAGAGCCCATGTAGTACAGTTCAAGAGAGTTTTTTTGAGATTTGATTATGCTTCTTTAGAGATTCCTGGAGATCCCTGGAGAGTCACTTTTAAATTCCCTACTCCTATCTTCAGCAGTATTACTTGTGGAAATTCTCCATGTGCCTTTGTTCTCACCCTCCCCTCATCCCATGCCAGCTCTAGCTCTTTACACCAACTGTGTCCTTAGAACTGGTAGACTTATTCATTGTAAACCAAGTGGTAATGATAGGACTCAAGAGGATTGAGTCAATATGAGTCATTGGCAAAGGAAGGCTTTGATTTTAGTTTTGGTTTTGATTTCGTGTGATGTTAAGATGGACTCTCTACTTCCCCAGGCAGGATAATAAATCCCATGTGAGGAGGTTACATCAATATGGTGTTGAAGATTCATCCTTCTGCAGAGACCAAGAATGAAGACATAAATGTATCTCTATTCTGCAGTATCATTATTGCTTTGATTTAAAACTAGTGTGGGTGGAAGTGATTTTTAAATCAACCTGCTCTCACACTATTAAAAAAATCACATTTTCAGTGTTTATCTTAGCACTTTTTAGCAGATTAACAAGTAGAATGTTCATTAAGGGGTTTTAGCTCATGAAGAAACTAGGATTAAAGGATACTGAACAAAAAAGGACAGCTAGCTGGTGGTGAATAGAGTGCCCAGCCTGGAGTCAGGAAAACTCATTTTCCTGAGTTCAAATCTGGCTTCAGACACTTGACTAGCTGTGTGACCCTGGGGAAGTCAATTTGACTCTATGTCAGTGTAAAAACGAACTATTAAGGAAATGGAGAAACACTCAAGTATCTCTGTCAAAAAACAAACAAACAAACAAACAAAAAACAAATGAAGTCCCAAAGAATTAGATGTGACTGAAAAATAGTTGAGCAGAAAGGTTTTTTTAAGCACCATGGACATCAGTTGGTATAGAAAAGTAATTTTTCAGTTCCTGTTTTTTCATTTCTCCCTACAGAGAAGAGAAAATTTGGTCTCCAGATAGGATTTTAGAGTTGTATACTCAAGATTGGAAAGGAATTTAGAGAACTTCTAGTCCAATCTCATTTTACAGAAAAGGAAACTGATTCTTAGGGACCCTAAGACTATACAGATAAGTGTCAGAGGTAGTATTTGAATTCAGATCCGGTGACACTAGATCCCAACATACACACACACACACACACACACACACACACACACACACACACCTACTTCTTGGTTTCCTGTACTTGCTTAGTTAAGAAATTTGTTTCCCTTTCTCCAAATCTAAAACCCAGGTTTAAACCAGAGAATAGCCACCAGTGTCCCTGAGTGATAGATCCTGGACCATTTTCTAACAGCACTTTGTGCTTTTCCTCTATTTGCTCATCTCCACTTAGCTTCAAGTCCTTCTCCAGATGGACAAGATGCCGCCCGACCAGCCAGCAAGAATCCCTCCACCTGGACTGTGGAAGATGTAGTCTGGTTTGTGAAAGATGCTGATCCCCAGGCCTTAGGACCTCATGTGGAGCTCTTCAGAAAACACGTATGCAGATATTGTGGGCCCTGGGGAATGGGATAAGGGGTGGGAGTGGGAGGGCTAAGACAAACTTACAGATGACATGGACTTGTTCAGGTGGACCAAATGAATATATCTCACTCCCTTCTATCAAAGTGAAATACTTGAGATGCAGCAAAAAGAACACTTGCCTACTCTCCATTACCCAGAAAGAGAATGAAGGTTTTTTTCAGAGGACTACAATTCAAATCTTGCTTCTGGTGCTTAATATCAGCATTATTTTGGAGAAATCACAAACCTCTTCAGGCCTCAGTTTCCCCAGTTATGAAATGAGAGAGCTGCACTAAGGTCCTTTCTAGCTCTAGATTTAAGATCCTACAACCAATTCTCTTATATCTGCTTCAGAAATAGCATTTCACTTGTTCCACATATTATCTGGTTTTGACATTTACCAGGTAGGCCAGGGTAGGATTACATTATTTCCCCTCAAAATGAAGTAGTAGCTGGTCTGTACAGTATATTGCTAATTTGAGTACTTATTAATCAAAAGGAATTTATAGGGGATACCCAGTTAGGATCTTTCCTAGAAAATATGACCCTTCCTGCCCCCTACACTAGGACCCACTCTCACAAAAAGAATCAAAGAAATTCTTAAGGCTCAGATCTCAACATTCCCATAGACCATGCATGGAAGGTGAGAGTTTACTGGCATTTGAAATTTGTGTTACTGTTTAACACTACTGGTCTCTGAGCACTTGGTGGTCTTATGTATGAGTTATTGCTCATGATAATGAGTCACGATCACTGACCTCAGATTAAAGATTGACTTGGACCTCACATGGAGCTCTTCAAAAAACATATATGCAGATGTTGTGGGCCCTGAGGAATGGGATAAGGGGTTTGGGGTGGGGGGGCTGAGATAAACATATAGATGGCACTGACTTGTTAAGGTAGACCAATGAACAGAACCTCACTGCCTCCCCAACATGCATGTGAGTGCACACACACAACACACACACACACACACACACAAACACAACTCTTTTAGTGTCCTGTGTCCTGTTTAGATAAGAAAAATTATTTTTATTTCTACAGGACTAAAGGCCAGGATTAAATCAGATAGTAGCCACTACAAAAGAGAGACTTCTTCTCTTGTTGGGCCAGGAGAACACTACAACGCAGTAGACACCGCAAAAAACCAAAACAAAACAAAACAAAAAACAAAAAAACAAAACAAAAAAAAAAAACCACTTGTCTACTTTGTATTACCCAGAAAGAGAATGAAATTGAATTCTCAGGCTTAACCAAAACAAATGAAACACAGTTTTTAAAATTCCCTGAGATTTGCCAAAGCCAGGGGCTGGATTCACACTAAACTATCTTATTAACTTGCTATGTCATCTCCTAGTAAAATGCATTATTTGTTTTTACTCAATCTCTGGAAACATCTTATTCCAATAAATTCCTTAGGTAGAGAATTAGAAGAAGCAAGAATGCTTGTGACAAGCCCACCTCTACCATTTGTTCTATAGTTGCTATTGGCAAGGAAAGCTTCCTTACTACATACCCCAAAACTTTAAGGAACACCATAATGGCATGACTGGGTAGCCTGGATTACTTGACAAAATAGTCACATTGGCATTGCATTGATGTCTGGGGTGGCAGGAGCAGGAAGGAGGGAGGGAGGGGAAAATAAAGCTAATATCTCTACTGACACCTGAATCTTATTCACATGGTTTTTTTTATAAAATGAAAGTTTATGCAACTATTAGTACTATCTATTGGTTCTATTCTCATTCAAAAAGGCTCTAAAGAAAATGAAAACAAAAATCACCCCACATTCTTGCCCTACTGTCCAATGTCCCTCTGTTTTCTCTATCCCTTTCCCTACCAAGAACACAGCCATTCTCAGTCTATCATTACAATATCCATGAGAAGTTTGGTTGAGACCAAAGATATATATATCACTGCAGTGTCTAATATCTGGGAGGGTTTTATATCATACATTTCAGGTCTACTACATAGCAATGCTACTGATGTTTTGTTTTGTTTTTAAAGCAAATATCCGAGAATTTACTCATCCAAATAAGAGCTGTCCCCTTTATTTTTATTTTTATTTTGAAGAGGGAGGATGGGTTCACAACCATTAATAAGTGTCTGAGGCTACTTTTAAACTCAGGGTCTCCTGACTTCAGGGCCTGTGCTCTATCCACTGTGCCCCTAGCTACCCTGAGTGCTGTTTGCTTTGGAGCAATCCCCTTGGGAAGCTGGGTACTTAGCCCTGCACTTACTTATTTCTTATTTTTTCTACTTACCTTTGAATGACTTTTGATTGTAACAAAAAAAAAAATCAAATCTCCTGTCAAATGACAAATGAATGAGGTTTTATATTCATAAAGATATGCCCCAGTTGGCTCAAAAGAAATTCCAAAAATGTTCTAAATAATGACAATTTCATTAGAATAAATGTCTATCCTCAGAAGAGGACTACTTTGAAAGGGTTAATAATTATTTATGTTTATAAGTTTGAGGATTATTTGTGTAAAATCACAACTATCACTTTGTGTTCTAGGAAACATCAACCTTTTATGAATCAAAGAATGCTTTAAATGCATGAGAAAAAGCCATTATTAAAAATAGTAGTTTTTATTCTTTGTGCCCTGAACCCCATAGATAGTGAAGTCTATGTACACCTAAGAATGTTTTTAAATAATTAGAGGAAATGACAAATTACAGTTACTAATTTGGAATTACAGTTAATAATGGTGTAATTTTTGCCCTATTTGAATTTATGGACCCCTGAAATCTATCCATAAGTTTCTTGGAGTCCATGGACTCCAAGTCCATGATCCCCAAAAGAATCCTATGGAGTTCTTTTATAAAGTGAAATATAATACTATAATTTATCTTTTTCTGAAATCTAGATTTTCATTTAAGGTCATTTAAAGTAAGGTAAAGCTGTAAATTCCATTCCCAAGGAACAAATATCAAAGAAGGGTTTAGGTGGGCATTTAATTTAAGATCCCTGCCTAATTTCTTGATGAATAGAACTTGGTTTTACAGATCATAAACTATCAACTTTGTGAGATCATTCAAACCATCTCCCTTACTTCAAACTTCGTCCCACTTCCTCCCTCTCCTATTCAATCAGTTACCAAGTTTTATAGATTCTGTTGTATGACAGCTCTTTCATTGTCCTCTTCTCTCTTATTTTTCCTGATACAGCCCAAGTACAGGGCTCCTTATCACCTCCCATTTAGACATTGACAGTAGCCTCCTAACAGGCTATCTTATCTCCACTTTGTCCATCTCCAATTTATTCTTAATACTGCTACTAGACTAATCTTTCTTATGCATTGACTCAGCAATGTTATTATTCTACTCAAAAATCTTTTAAATAGAATCTGGATTTTTTTGCCTGGAATTTAAAGCTTTCCACAACTTGACACCAGCCTACTTTTCTAACTTTTCCCCAAAGGGCTCCACTCCCAAATTATTCTAAACTCCAGCCAAACAGCATTCTAGTCTACTTCCCCACCCCACCCCCACATGTCATGTGATTCCCTAATTCCAGAGCTTTTGCTTTTGCTCTTCTTTCTGCTTGCTGCTCTCTCTCTCTCCCTCTTTTCCTATTGAACCTAATAACCAACTCAGGTACTTTCCTTCAGGAAGGAAACTGGAGCCAGACCAACAATATAATGCTGTGGTAGATAGAACCTCATCTTAAAGCTTTCTTTGCTGCTTACTCCTACTCTGGGATAGAATACATTGGGGTGCTAACAACCAGATAATAAACTTTACTGACAAGTACCCATAAACACCAACCCCCAAAACTAATAATCATTACTCAGAGACAAAAGATCAAAAGATCAAAGCCTACAAATCCACACACACACACACACACACACACACACACACACAGTGAGAATATCCCATGAAAACTGCTAAAGAACTTCATTAAAACATTAGTAGCCATTAGCACAACTGGATAAATCAGTTTATCATATTAATTTGCTGTTATCTAACAAATATCAGGGTCCAGAGACAATGGGGTACAGGAGAGGTCTTCTTTTCATTGAGAATGTAAAGCGGAGAAAGAGAAGTTTATTGAAGAAGCCTGGATAAAGATCTAATCTTGTCCAAGGAAGGCTTATGCCAGTAGGAAACTCTGGATTTAGTAGGTTGGTAAAATATAAGAAGAAAGGATGCAAGGGGGGGAAGGGCAATTAAAGGGAGGGAAGGGCCAAAGACAATCTTGACAGGCTCCAGAATTCTGTCCAAGGCTAGATCCAAGGAGAAAAGGAGGCGTGTTGCTCTTCCCACAGTTAATGAATAGTAATCATTCCCCTTCTTGACGTCCTTATCATTTACTTTCCATGTTGAGTCTATGGTTCTGGGAAATATACAGTACAGGTATCTAAACTGAGGTGAGAAGAGGCTAAAGAAGCCCAGTTGAATTAGACTCATGAATTAAATATATCTCCAAGAGTTCTGTGCTTTTCTTAGCAAAATGGGATTAAAACAAGTACCACTGGTGATTAGTGTATTAACTGTAGCCCTATAATTGCATGTGCTAAACCCTAGTAAGATGCAGGTGAATAATTTGTGTATAGTTATTGACAGGACCAGAAGACACCTAAAACCTCTCGCTGGGAGTAATTACCACATTGGCAATCAACTAAAGTTAGGGATGAAAATTTTAGGGAAAAAAATCACAAGAGGTCCAGGGAATGAATGGCATATGGGGAAAGGAAGCTGCCAAACCTCAGACCTGGTTTTGTTTGCATATTTTAGGATATGATGGATGTCATATCTTATTCCTAGAGACATAGAGGTTGGAGTAAGGGAATGTGGTTTTGAGAATACAACTGAGATATAATTTCCTGAGCCCTCGCTGAGTAATAGGGATGTTGTTTTCTCCAGTTCCTTCAACAAGGAGACATAGGCAATGACCTGAAACATACCAGAAGAGAATAATAGCCAACAGAATATAAACTCTTTATGGGTAGAGAGTTTGCTTTTTTATCTTTGCATTCCCATTATGTAGAATAGTACCTGAAACATAATAGGTGCTTAATAAATTCTTGTTCAAGAGTTCTTTATCTCTTAGTTCTCTACCCGTTGTGAGACTCTGAACAAGGCATTGACTCATTTCATGAAAGTAAACAAAGCATAAGAGATCATAAGATTTAGACCTCAGAGATCATGTTAGTCAATGCTTTCATGAAGAAACTAATGTCAGAAAGAGGAAATAACTAGTCTAGGATAACAAAGGTTAAAAAGCAGAATAGGAATTCAAACTCAAACCTTCTTCCTTTAAATCCAGTATTCTTTCCATTGAAAAGAACTCTGGAGACAAGGACATGTGCATACACAACATGTAAAGATTAAACTTTTAAATAATATCTTGATCATAGATTTAGAACTTCAAGAGACCTCCTTTTATCCATGAGGAAACTGAGGCCCCAAAAAGTGAAATAATTTTCTAAAGTTTACACAGATAACAAATGCCATTATCAGGATTTAAACCTACATCTTCTTACCTAAAAATCTAACACTCTTTCCAGGCAAGATGGAGGAAATAAATTAAAATAACTGGTAAACATGAAGGTGTCTCCCCTTTAACACTTATACTTCTTAAGTATATATTTACTCAACTATACACTCAAACACATTCTTAAATGACAATTTGCAACCCTATTGTTATACACATATATACTTATATACATACATGATGTATACACATAATACATATACATATATATACATAACACAGATATAACTATAATCATTGGTATCAATATAACTATAGATGGCAGATACATGGTATAGTGGATAGATTCTGCTCCTAGATTCCAGTTAGGGAAGATCTGAATTCAAATTCAGCCTCAGACACTTAATATCTGTGTAATCCTGGGCAACAAACACACAAACTCTGTTGCCTCAGTTTCTCCATTTGTAAAATAATCTGGAGAAGGAAATGTAAACCAGTCTAGTATCTTTGCCAAGAAAACTCCAAATGAGATCACAAAGAGTTAGACATGACTGAAACAACTGAATAACAAATCCGTGTGTGTGTGTGTTTGTGTGATATATGTGTGTATGTATATAATATGTGTATAATTATGGATTATAATATAATTTACACATATAATATATAAATACATACATATATACATATATGCAGAAAGACAGAAAAACATGGAATATATTTGGGAAATATATTACATATATATGTGTGTATATGTATATATATGTATATATATATATATATACATATACATGTGTGTGAGTGTTTCTCAGAAAAAAAGAAAAAAGGTCAAATCAATCCTGAGGAAAATTAAGCCACACATCCTGAGTATGTTTATTTGTTTTTCTTCAAGTCACCAGAGCACTTTAAAAGTACCTTTATCCTACAGAGCACTAAATAAATTAATCAGTCATTATTATTACCATCATTATTACTAATTAAAAACTTAAATTTCTAATGTACAAGGCTTTGTTTCTAGTGATAGTTCTTGGTTTTTGATATTTTCTCTGCAAATTTAACTTGGAAAAGGTAGAAGTAGTTATTTGACAAGGAAAATGCAACTCACCTTCTTAAAACTTTCATGTGATTTTAAATCAACTTTGGCCCTAAAATTCACAAGTCCAAGCAATTTGAAACAATGCCTCCAAATTATTAACCTGCTCATATCCTTTGATGTAGTAATACTACTATCAGACCTACCTTCTATACCTATACATCTGTCCCTCTCAGTGTCTTATAAATAATCATAAATATATTTTATTATTATGAATTATAATTATATTATTATAATTGAAAAGAGAAAAGGAGCTTTATAAATACATATATTTATATAAAAGCTCTTTTTACTATATTAAGAACTAAAAGTATGTCCACCTATTTTAAAATGACTAAACAAATTATGGTTTGTGAATGTAATAGAATACAATAGGAAATGATAGAAGAAATAGTTTTGGAGAAAACTGAGAACTCTATAAACTGATGTAGAGTAAAATGAACAGAATTAGAACAATATCTACAATAACAGCTTTTATAAAGAAAACATCTTTGAAAATATTCTTTATCATTGCAATGTTGAACCATGAGTCCAGAGGACTGAAAAATGAAACATGTCACCAATCTCTTGTCAGAGAGAGGATTGTCTTAAAATGAGACTCATAATTTTCCAAGTCTCCAATATGTATATTTTTCTGGATCCTTATTTGTTATGAGAGTTTTGTTTTTCATGTTTCATTATTATTATTCAATTAAGAGGTGGTGCAGTGGGAGAAAGAAATAAAAAATTAAAAAATTAAAATAAGGTACATGTGAAAAATATTTACAAGTATATAACTATCCTCTTCCAAATATCCTATCTCTGTCTCTGACTCTTTCTATACCTCTGTTTCTTTCTGTCTCTTTCAACTAGGAAATTGATGGCAATGCATTGTTACTGCTAAAGAGTGACATGATCATGAAGTACCTGGGCTTGAAACTAGGGCCAGCACTGAAACTTTGCTACCACATCGATAAACTCAAGCAGTCCAAGTTCTGAGATTCTCTAGAGCATAGAAACCAGATGTTGACACCAGTAAAAGGGTAGACTTTAAGGTAATATGCTGCCTTACCAACATACAACTCCAACCACAAAATTTTTCCCTTAAAATAACAAAAACTAAAAACAAAGACTTTAGTTTTGGTTTTTTTTCAACATTTGTGCATTTTTACCTTTTTTGTTTAAAAAAAAATCAAGTATAGCCTTTTAAAGTGGCCGCTTCATGTTAACAAGTTGCAAAAAAAAAAAATTTAATAATTTTTTAATGTTCCTAATATCATTGCTTTTCTTAAAGTAGGCCTTATTTTTATAACCCCAAAGTGAGAACACTGCATATATCAGCCCTCTGAGACACCTTGGGGAGTGACAAAGAGACTATAAGAAGAGAGACAACCCTGGCAGACTCTGGGGGTGAGGGAATTAATCCCTGGTTTATTACAAAGTATTGCCATTCCAAACAGTGCCAACAGCAGCACTGCCCAGTGTTACATACAACACCTTAGGACATTTCCAGTGTTGGTCAGTTTGGTTCAACTCTCAGAGATACTTCTGAGAATGACTTCTTTGTCTTGCACTATGTGGAAAACTTGAATTCTTTTACTTCCCAAAAAGAGAGAGAGAGAGAGCACAAAAGAGAAGAGGAAAAGAGAGAAGAAATGAGAAGAAGAGAAGAGAAGAGAAGAGAAGAGAAGAGAAGAGAAGAGAAGAGAAGAGAAGAGAAGAGAAGAGAAGAGAAGAGAAGAGAAGAGAAGAGAAGAGAAGAGAAGAGAAGAGAAGAGAAGAGAAGAGAAGAGAAGAGAAGAAGAGGATTTATTTCTTAGTGGATGAAATACCTTGTTGTCCCACTAGAGGGGAGACTTTTAATGAACTTTTTAGATTTTTAACTTCACAATATTGCTCTTAGACAATATTGGTGTGAGGGAATAGCTGTTTTCTTGAACTGCACCTGACCTGTACATTTGGCTATAACCCAACCAACTCATCTATAATCAGAACCAGAGAATGCAACAAAGCAAAGAAACCAAAATCCAGAGTGGTGCTGTTTTGTGTTCAGTAATTATTGGCTCACTGGCTGACAATATTACTGGCTAACTGATTGACTGCCTATCTGTCTAACTGAGTGGCTAACCAACAGGAAAAGAGAGTCCTTCTGTTTCATGCTCCCTAATTGTTGTTAACTGGTTGACTGACTGTCTGAGTAACTGTTTTTTGTCTGTCTGTCTAAATGAGTGACTGAGTGACTAGATGATTGATAGTCTGTCTGAATGCCTTTCTATCTGAGTTGGATGACCAACTGACTAGCCAACAAACTAAAAAAAATTCTATTTTAGCTCATTGATTTTTTTGACTGACTAGCTGAAACCTGGCTGACAAATAACCAAGTATCAAGAACAGAATTTTTGTCGCACTGAAATATTTTGTTTTTTATCATGCTGAACTTAGTAGAATATCCATTTTGTTGCTATTTCTACTTGGATCTCTTTGATTCTATTACAAAAAAATCTCAGAAAAGAGTGAGTCACATATCGTCAACTGGAAAATATGAAAATTCTGAACCAAGTTCTGGACCTAGAAAGCACTGACCTAGAAATATCCTTGCTGGACTGTAGTTGTAACTGTGGTTAATTTCATTAGTTTTTAACACATACACAGACATGGTGTTTAGGGTTGGATTCAATTTACAAATAAGTTTTCTCTCCCCACCATGAAGGCATACAAAAAATTGATTTTCTACTACTTTCACAGCTGTGTCCAACAGAAGAATGATATAGTCTATAATTTAATAGGACAGGAGGAGATTGAACACTTTTTTCTCTCTCTCTGTCTCTTGGTTTTCTCTCATTGAGTTAGAAAACTTGAATCTTTCAGAAAGGTGATTTGATCTTTTCTAAATGGAACATATTCTTTCTCAAAGAGTATTCAGAGTGGTAAAGGAGTCTACAACATGGCAAACTTCATGTTTTCCTAGGAGTTTTAGAGCCAGAACAAACCTAAGTAGCAAATTGGCTACCTATAATCGAGGCAAGATTTCTTTGAATACCATTAAAAATGCTCAACTCCAGAAAAAACGCTGAAGTCCATATGCATGAAGGGAACCTTGGAGAAATTGGCTTCATGAGTGAATGTCTGAAATAATTGTATACCATGACATGCTTTTTCACTGAAGACTGACTTGAAAATGGGGAAAGGAAAAGGAAGGTGAAAAACTTTTAAGAAACTTGCTTCAATGAGAGTCTTGAGTTTTCCACTTGTAAAAAAATGATCTGAAGCTCAGACTTTACAAATGGACCTCATTTTGTTTGCCTCAGTGATTGTTAAGTTTTACTAGAAATGAAAAAATCTTTTTAACCATGATTGGTACAAAAAATAAAAGCTTTTTTTGGGAAGGGAGTTCATCTCCAACAAGTTCGGTAAATCTAAATAATTACTGCTGTATATGATATTGATTCATTTCCCTCAAATGCTATTGTACATAGTCAAAGCAGTTCAGTGCATATAAAAAACACTCTATACATAAATGCCGGGTAATTCTAAGACAATCTAGTTTCTTATAAGTGTCATTGTCTTGATGATAGTACTCTGATTTTTTTTTATTCCTCTTCCACAAGCATATACCTCATTTCATACCTTTCAATATATATTCCCCCTGATATCCCTCCACAGTCTCTTGAGGTCTTCTCTCCCCTGACTTCTCTTCACCTTCCCCATCCCCTGCCTACACCTGCAAACTGGTTTCCAAAAAATAATAATCAGTCCAAAACTCTTGTGAAATAGCACTCATATTAGTTTATCAGTAGAAGAATGTCTCTGCTTATCTCCAGTTTCAAAGAAAATCAAACACATTGTCCTATGGAATCCCACATACAATCAGAGGTGCCGGCTTACCGTGGATCCCCAAAACTACCTAAGCCAGGATATTTAATGTTTGACTTTCCAGCCTTTCATTGCTAATAAAATGGATGCTGCCCCTAGTGTATAAGAGACCAACTGGAGAACAAACTCCTCCCAGCCTATTTTTGCACTGGAATTCAATCAGAAGGCCAAATTGTTGTAGCAAGATTGCAATTATAATTAATTTTTCCCCCTCTCAAAAGTCTTGTCAAACCAGGCGGCTAAATAGCTCTGCTGTGTAAAACATGTCAGGCTATTTCTACTGAACAAGCTTTTATAGAGTCAGACCACAGATGTCGTTCTCTTCCAAATGAGAGCCTGTGTGGAGGCTTCACATTTGTACAAATTAGGTTACTTGGTATTTCATTCTGTAGCCTTTGTTTCAGATTGTAGCCAATAAAGATATATTGTTGCATTATTTAGAACAGGTATGTGTGTGTGTGTGTGTGTGTGTGTGTACATGTGTATGTGCATGTGAGTGTGTACGTGACTTCTGAAACAATGGCATGAATCTGTTGGTATACTTTAAAGGAATCAAGAGACATTTCTATTGCCTCAGGCATTTTAAATATTTAATAAGTGTGAATGTTCTTTTTTTTTTTTTTTTAATAAAGATTTTAGGTAAAGTCTGTGAGTTTTCCCCTCCCTTTTCTGTTTTTCCAGCAACAGACTTAGGAAATAGCATTCAAAATACCAGCTACTTGGCTTTTAAATGAGCACGCAGCTTACAGATTAACCTTTACCATGCTGAGGCAGATTGCTTTTAAGAGCTTTCAACCAGCCAGTCCTTAGTACACAATTTCCCATTTTATTCTTTCATTTTATAGAAGATGAATCTCAGGCTGAATGGCTGTGATTTGCCCAATAGCTAAGTGGGAGCTGGGATTTGAACCCAGGTCTTCCTGATTTCAAATCCAATAACCTATTTAGTAGACCATGTTGTCAAAGGAATTTGTCCTAGAGGTTCCCTAGGGATTCCCCTTAGCTATCCTGGCTTCATTGAGCTGTATGGGGCACTGCTGGGCCCATGACATGCTCCAATCTGGAGCCCTTTCTTGCCTTACCCAGCTTCTGCAGCCCTCAGAGAGGCTATCATGCAAGCCACACTTCATTCATTGTGCATTCTGGAGGGCAGGCCTCCCTCAGGGAACACACAGGTTGTAGACAAAGAGTGTTATACAAGGTCCAAGAAACCCTTTCAGGAACACAGGATCTCCCAGGGCTCCCTTTCAATGGCAACGCCAATGATTTTCCTTTCATTTGGAAATTAGAATGGATGAATCACTCAGAAAAACCAAATAAGGATGCTTGAGTTGGAGAGAAATACTGAGTTTAGGTTGAAGACACAGGATGATAGTGTGGAAGGGCCCTATCCTCCTGTTTTATAAAGAAAATGAGGGTCAGAGATATAGCTATTTGCCCAGTATCACATAGCTAGTATGTGAGACAAAATTTAAACTCAATTCCTCTGATTACAAAACTCTCCTGTACTATTATCACTCTGGTTCTCAAATCATAGAATTTAGGACTAGAAGAGTGTTTGGAAATTATCTAGTCTACCTCTTTATCACACAAAGTGAAGATGTCAGAAACTGCTCATAGTTACTTAGATAGTTAATGATAGTATTCAAATCAACTGTCCCACATGATGACCGAGCCAATCAGAATATTCCATATCCATCATCTATAGTCCCTTTCCCAACTGAGAAGGAAAAGGTCTTTTTTGTTATCTGTTCTCTGGAAATCAATACTGGTTATTTATTTTGGGTTCAGTTGACTTATGGTGTTATTTTATTTTGTATTATTATAATTATCATATGTGTTATTCTCATGGTTCTGCTTTCTTTGCTTTGTATCACTTCCTACAAATCTTCCCAGGTTTCTCTGAGTTTCTCATATTTTTTTTCATTTTCTTAGTATAATAATATTCTATTATATTCATATACTTTAGTCATTCCACTTAATAGATGGATACCCACTTTATTTGCAGTTTTTGTTGTTACTTATTTGAACATGTGATGCCATCCATGTGAAGAACCATCAGCAAGAAAATTCTCCCCACTCATGGAAATGTCCATAATTTATAGTTTTAGAAAATTTCCTGGGGCTTTCAGAAAGACTTGCCAATTGAAAAGCTAGCTAGTATGAATTGGGACTTGAACACAGATCTTCCAGGCTGTAAGAAATACTCCCTGATTCCTATTGCCTCTTTTCCAATTAATTTTAATCATTTCCAAATGCTGCTATAAACTTTTTGGGGAACACACACACACACACACACACACACGTAAATGAAACACACAAATATATGTATATATAGTATATCCATTCACACACACACATATATACATACATGCAGACATATACATATACACATGTTCATATGCACATCTAAATATATGTGCATATATACATACATATATACCTATATACAAACACAATATACACATATATTATTTATATATATATATATATATATATCCATACAAACACACAAATACATAGATAGATAGATGGATGGATAGATATAAGGCCTTTCTATCTTTGACATATTACTGTCTAGTAGTGCTGGGTCAAATAATGTGAATATATTATTAACTTCTTTTTTTCACAGAATGCCAAATTGACAAAATGTGCTATTTTTTTCCAATTGGTTTTAATATCATTTTATCACAAGCACACAGATAGCCATACTCCAGATGGTACTGCTTATACTTATACAGACAGACCAACTCAATAGATGGATAGTCAGAGCTGTGAACTATTCAGTGTTTCCTTTTTTATGATATCAAACCAGGTGTCAGTTTTGTCTGAGTCAACCTCTCATACTCATATATATCACGCTAATCCAACAAGATTATTAGAGGAGGAAGCACTAGGCAATCCCTAGATCTCATTCCTCACAATGGTTGGGCAGTTCCCTGATCCACAATTCCTTCATGGATAGTTGGAGATTGATTCTTAGGAAATCCAGCATTGACTGGAAAAGGATTCACATTGATTCATTGCCACCAGTTAAATATTATGGAAACATGTCTGCTAACAATTTGCTTTGTGTGATTTTCTCTAATGCTAATCAGCAGCAGCTGTGATGCTTCCTGTGGTAAATTCTTTTGTGGTTGCAGCAGTATTATCACACATGTACTTCACATACACACACATGTACATGAAAGAGTCACTTTCACCCTGGCACACCATCATTCCAGGAACCTTCTTTGACTCAGGATCAGCATAAAGCAAAAGCACATTTATTATTATTTTAATAAAGATGAAACTTTGCTTTATGCTCTCCTTATATTTTAGACAGATCTTAAGGAGTTAGTTTCTAAGGTTGATAAGATGGCTTTCTTGTATGCATTGCCTTGTTTTTCTATAGAAGAGGCAATTCCTCATGGTTAGTACATTAATACACACACACACACACACACACGCACACATATATAATTTTACAGTGTCAGATACAGTATAGCAAGATAGCTAGTGGGGTGGTTTTGAAGTCAGGAAAACCTGGATTCAAGTCTTTCATTTGATACATAGTGGTCCTCTTCAAGAATGAAGGATTTCAAGCAGCCTACAACCAACCACCAACCAATGTGTGAGTTAATTAATTTCTCAGTGTGCCAGACAACTCTTTTAAGATCATAAATTACTAAAGAGTTACTGATCAACATTGATAGGGAGAGTTTTCACACTGGGAGTTTCCAAATCACAAAAAATAAACCGAAGTTCTCTTTAAGGAGGTTGGAGGCAGAAAATTAGAATAAATCAGCCCTGATGGTTGTATTAATTGTCTGGGCAGCCAAATCAAATTATATTAGCAAAAGCAAAAATTTTGCTGCTTGAATGATACAAATATATGCTTTTATCCATATTTATTGGGTAATTATTTGTTTCATTTTAGCTGGATAAACTGATTCTTAGAGAAGGGGTATATAAATAAGGGTCCTGGTACTTGCCCATACTTGTTACAAGGAATTCATCATAAACATCAAGATAATTGCTCCTTTGCTGCTCCATAACCTGGAACATCCTAATGAGATAACTGATCCCTACTGACTATTAATTAAAGTAAACTACCTTGAGTTGAAACTCATTTCTCTACTATAAATCACAGAATCATGGAAAGGAAGGAAGGAAACAAGCATTTATTAAACACCTAATATGTGCCAGGAATGGTGCCAAACATTTTACAACTATCTTATTTCATCCTTACAATAACCCTAAGAGGTAAATGCTATTATTGATCCAATTCCATAATTGAAAAAAACTGAAACAGGTTAATTGACTTGCTCAGAATTATACAACTAATAAGTATCTTAGGCCATATTTAAACTCTGCTCTTTCTGACTGTAAGCTTAATGTTCTATCCATTATATCCATTATCCACCTAGCTGCCTCAGAATCTTAAAATGTTAAGCTCCTTTAGAAGCTGACCAACCCAAGATTGAATCCCCTCAATAACATTCCTAATTAGTAATTTAGTAATTTAGTCTTTGCTTGACCACTTACATAGCAAGGAGTTCACTATTTTTACAGGACAACTTTGATGCTATTTTATAGCTATTGCTGTTAGAAAGTTCTTTCTCATGAATATCATGACATTTTTGTGTATGAGTCATGATGGAGATCCATACTAAACATCATGAATTTTTGGAATTTTCTGCCATAGGTCCATGGCAAATGGAGTTGGATTTGTCAACAGTTAGCTGCTAAACCTACAATTAATCCATGTGACTTAATGATTGCCAACAGATGCAAGATTCAGTCTCAAGTATACTCTTTTGCTCTTCCAAAGGAAAGCTTTCAATAAAAATTGAAATGTGAACAGATCTCTACCATCAGATATAGCATCCCTGTCATGGAAAAAAAAGGCAGTGAAAATTTTGTGAGCTCATAAAAAATTGGGGGCAACCAAGAGACTTTTTAAAGCCTAGCTATAAAACTGCCTATAAGCACATAAACATATGAGTATGTGCATTTGGGTTTACAAATCTGCAAAATTTTATGCTTTGATTACATTGTTATTACATTGGAAAATGTTGAAGGAAACTCAATCTCTTCTCACTGCCTTCACTAATTATATCACCAACTTAGTTTGAAGAAATCAATTATTATAATTGACAATAGAAGCTTAAGCCTGCTCTTTAGAGTATCTGTGAATAGATAATCCTGTTAACAGGAGATAACCCAAGTTAGGATACATTTGTTACAAAAGCTTGAAAAGGGTAGACTATAGAATAGAAGGGAGTGGTGAAGAGTTGCATACACTTTTTCAGAGTACTGCTCTCTTTATTTAGAAAAAGCTCTGGAGATCTGATGTAGCAACCAGGTTTTTTACAAATAAAGTAATGAAATATGTAGATTGCTCAGTTACTAGCCAAATATGGGGTAAGTGCCTTCTGTAAATATCTAAAGTTTGGCAAAACTGCCAGTCTTATAGATTTTCCCAGGAAGAAGCCACTACCAGTTTTCTCTTGTTCTATTGGGTGTTTTTTTTTTTTTTTGATTGTTTGGTTTTTGCTTTTTTAAAATAGCTCCCAAATTTCATCTTTGTTGCAAAGTAGCAGTATCACATAGCCTTTTCCATTTGGAAATGGAATCAGAAGCTGGGAATTTCTCATGATGCAGTCTCTTTGAGTCAAGTAAGGCTATTATAAGGAAAGAAAAAAATGATTTAGTGATATTTGTAGGGGTGACTCTTGTTCAATATGAAGGAGATTGCCCGTGTCTTTCACTGAGATGGGTGGCTGAACGACTTTCTCCCTTTTCCTTCACTCATGTTCTTTCTTGAAGGGGTCTGAATTTTGACTGGCCTAAAGATATCATCACAAGAGTGAATGTAGTCTTCTGATGCTTAGGACTGAGCCTATATGGTGAGGCTGATCTCAGCTCAATTTTAACTTTACTTCATATACCTCCTTATCAAAAGCAGATTACTAGGTCTAGGCAATATCTGCTTTCCTACAAGCCACTTTAGAAACTGAAATACTTCCCTCCCTCACAAAATCTATTTCAATTTCAAAATACTCTGTATGTCCAAATTCATTCTGCTTTTTACAAATAACTCATTTGATTATCACAACAATTTTGCGTGATAGATACTATTATTTTCCTCATTTTTTCAGCTGAGGAAACTAAGGAAAACAGATGTCAAGTGATTTGCCCAAGATCATACAGCTAATAAGTCTCTTTGATGCTAGTTTGGCCAGGAAAAAATTTTTTGCTCTTTGTTCTACACTGCTTTTCTCTTTATTTCTTACTGCACAATACAACTGCCTTATGTTTTGTAGTATTTAAAACTTGGGGATATGTGGATCACAAGAGATAGATGATAAAGCATCAATTCTTATTATTTTTTCATCATCCACACTGCCACTCCCCCAAAGAAGAGTATATAGAAACTTTAAGAGTACAGATTGGAAATAATAAAGATTCCTCCCTCCCAGTTTTTCCACTTCATTAAGAGACAACATGAAATAATGAATAGAGAGAGGTGGCCAAAAACATTGGTTCAAGTGTGTGACTTGGTTTAAGTTCTTTGAAACTATTACTGGTAAAAGAAGTGCCAACTTTGCATCAGTAAAGAGAGTTTACTCACCTGGGAAATCTATTAGTGAAAACAAAGATCTACTCCCTAATTTGTTTCTAAAATTTTCTTAGAAATTCTTTTTGGGAATTGGCTATAGAGCCTGAGGCAATTTTTCTGTAGATCTAGTGGAAGAAAATGTTTGTCCTTAGAGGAGTGATTTTATTTTTGGTAATGGGCAAAAAGTCTAATGATTAAGAATAATGTTGGGTGCTCTCAATTTGGGTCAAAAATGAACTGTGGCTATAATAAAATGATAAGACTTATTCCCTTGCAAACTGGCTCAAATATTAGGGTTATGGTAGCCTCATTAAAATAATTATATCAACTCCCAAGGTGAATACTTTGAAGAACATATCATTTTTATTAGATAAAACATGGAATTTTTATAAGTTGGATTATTTTATGATCTCTGGTGTTTTTCCCTAGAACAGTTCAATGCATTTATAAAGAGGCCCAATTACAGTCACATACTTAGTGCTAGAACCCTAGAATTGGAACTCTCTTCAACATCTTACTAAACCTCCTCTGCTTTGTTAGAGAAGCCACTGTCTTAGTGTCAGGAGATTTGATTGTGTGACCTTATAGAAGTCACTCTCTGGGCTCCAATTACCTCATCTGTAAAATGGGGGGATTGACTAATGGGTTCCTGAGATCCAACTCTGAAAAGTAATGGAATCTTATCTTTTCTTCATGATGTCCAAAGTGGTCAACAAATGACTTCAGCTTGAGGGACTGAAGCCAAATTATCAAGGGCCTTCCCCTAGCATTTCTCTTTCTCTACTTCATTCTGTCATCTGCAAGTTCTAATTCTCTTTCCATTCAAATTCCATAGGGTTTCACATCTTTTTCTCATTTTGGCCCAAGAGATTATTTCTTTGCCTTCAATCTTTTGTTTTCTTTTAATTCATCCTTCTCTTCATTGGGCTGTATAGATTGAAAGTTGGTTGGCTGAATTTTTCATTTACCAAACACAGGATGTTAGAAGTGATCTACTTGTAGGGAAACATATCCTAAGCCTGCAGCTTGTACTCTACCATGGGGAAAGCTTTAACTTGTCCGAGGGGAATCAGATTTTGGTTCAAAGTTCAACATCTAGCAGTTGAGGATGACAGGATATTTCCTCCCTGGAGGAAAGCAATTCCCTACCATCCTCAGGCTACCAAAATCTTATCACTTTGATCCCACTGTCTTGGGGCTTATCTTATTCTCCAACCCTCAAGGGATAAGACACAGATTTGGAAAATGACCAAAGCCTTTCCCTGTATGAAGGCATCTATAGTCACATTGATCCCTCTGTCATTCATTGCCTATTGAATATTAACCAATGGCAAAAATTCCTAATTATGGCTCCATTCTCCAAGACATGCTACTTGCCCCTTTGGAAGCATATGGCAATCTATGTTCTAAAGATGCTATGGCATCTCTAGATCCCAACAATTCACATTCATAGAACATTTTATAGTTTATAAAACACTTTCCTTACATGACATTGGTTTCTTTTAAGTCCCAGCCATAATCCATTGGAGTAAGAAATTCCAATATCCAATAGGTCAAGAGAAGACCTAGGGATAGTATTGTCATGGGGTCATGAAGAGTTGGACAGGAGCACCTAAACAACAAAAATCCAACTTCTACAAAAAGCCTTTCCCAACCCCTCTTAATCCTAGTGCCTTCCCTCTGTTAATTATTTTCTATTTACAGGATAAATAGGAATTTATATATATTTATTTGCATGTTTCCCAAGTTAAACTGTAAATTCCTTGAAGGCAGGAACTATCTTTTGCCTCTTTTTGCATACTCAGCACTTAGCACAGTGCCTGGCACATAGTAGGCGCTTAATAATTGTTCATTGATTGAAGTAGATAACACAAGCAGTATTATTACCATTTCACAGATTAAGAAAATAAAGTTCAAAGAGGTTAGTTAAGGTGGTTGCCCAGTCACACAACTAAAAAGGGATAGAACTAGGATTTGTACCCAGTCTTCTGTCTCTCAAGCTCAGTACCTTCTCCATTCTACCATGCTGCCCAATTAAAAAGGCACCACTAGTGGCTACCACTTAAATAGAAATCAGGGAATTGTTTGGGTAAAAGCTGGGTATGAGAGTCAAGTCAGTAGCTGGCTCGTGTAGCAGAGTAAAAATATCACTTGTCTCAGAAGCATTTGTCATTTTTTAAATTTGTCTGGTTTTTGTTCTTATGATTTCACTACTTGTGAATAAAGCTTGTGCAATAGTGGGTTTCATGCTATGTCCAAGAAAGAAGACCTTTATATCCCACCTGCTTGCCCAATTCTCCCACCATCATATCCCCTTGAAGTTGATTAAATGATAGTTTCCCAGAGCAGGAAAGCCTAGATGATTTAAATCCTGCTGGGAAACTGACACTTCAAAAAGGATCTGAACCAAGTATTAACCAGAATGTCCTTAGATTTCTTCTACATATCAAAGTTAATTTTAACTGAAGAAAGAAAATGTGTGTGTGTGTATATGTATGGGAGGGGGTGTTTGGGAATGCTGAGGGATGGGAGAAGGATAGTTTTTTGTTCTGTTGTTTATGTTAAAAAATATTTTAACTTAAAATAAGTTAAAAGAATACTAAATTAAAGAATATTAACTATGTAATTTGCTGAGAGTTGTTAGGGGACAGAGAATTGAATTCAGAGTCTAGGAGATGGATTTAATTCTCTGAATCCACTACCTGTAGGACTCTGGGCACGTCACAACCTTTTGTTCCTCTCCAGGTGATTCTCTGACTTACAGAATTCCAAGAAGAAACTGATGGGCATCAGGAAAGTTATCCTGGGGGTCCTTATATTTACTCCCTCTGGTCAATACACCATTTTTTTTTCTCATTAAATACTGCAGGTACTTTGGAGTTTTTTGCCTAGTTTTTAATCTATTAATGTGTGTTGAATAATGGGCTGAATCATGTCACTTTATGGATCATATATCCCCTCCCAAATCCCACTATACAGAGATGTTAAGCTTTAAGTGCATTTGTAGATTTTTTTATTTTGTATTTTCTGTGCCCAGGAAACCTAGAACATCATAGTTGGCAGACAAAGCTCTTTCTAAGTTTAGAAACGTTTCACCAAGATTCTGAGCACTGTGGCCTGAAATGTTACATTTTCTGCTTTGTAAGCCAATAATGGTATTGTTGGATGCTTGTTTTCAACTATACTCTTGCTAAGCTCATCTCCACCTTTTTGTCCCTTTAGTCCAAGATGGCAGCCACACCCAATGGAGTTGACTGCTCTCTGTCCACCAAGGAGTTTTACAATGTACCTCTTCCTCCTCATAATCATTTCTTTAAACTGTGCACTCTAAGAAATGGCTAGACAGCAGGGTGACAATTAGAATCTTTCCTTGTCCTGGAAAGAAAAGAACTAGGTCAATCACTCTCTTTGTTGCTTTAGCAAAGTGTCATTTTAGCTCAATCTATTTGTATTGGTGCTGATACTTATTTTTTCAAAGCAATTGTGTGTGTGTGTGTGTGTGTGTGTGTTAAGCCTGAGGGTCCAATGGAAAGACAGCCTGACATAAGTCTGTATATTGTTAGAAATTAGAAGGTCCCTGGCTGACAAGGATCTTACTGTGTGCTATTGCAAAATCTCTAATTATGGGGATGATTCTCTATGGTATAGACTTGTTACACTGCAGGAGTATTCCTCCAACTTCAGGCTCAGTTCAGAAATGCCCAAGGAACCATACCCTAGAGCTTATGGGATAAGACTTTAGGCCTTTTGTTATTTTTAAAATAAAAACTGATTTTTGCAAAGCAGGAATTTGATGATAAGAATAGGAATAAGGGAGAGGGGGCGCAGAGAGAGTAGCTAGATGGCACAGCCCTGAAGTCAGAAAGACCTGAGTTCAAATCTGATCTCAGACACTTAACACTTCCTGGCTGCGTGACCCTGGGCAAGTCACTTAACCCCAATTGCCTCAGCAAAAAAAAAAATATATATATATATAGGAACGGGGACTGTGCCTGTGATTTCTCTGATATAGGGAACTCTTCAATGAGGACACGCCTTCTAACAAGGAAGATTAGCATGTTTTCTACAACTTATAATTATAGATAGTTGCATAGAGCACTGAGATATTGAGGGATTTTCCCAGGGTCTCATAGTCAATATATGTCTGAAGCAGGACCCAGAATTTTATGGGAAAAAATGGAATGATCTGATAAATTCATATTGGAATAAAAATACAGTAGAAATCACCATCTGGACAAAATTAGGCTACTACTGATTTTTTACTCTTTGGGAACAAGACAGTGTTTTTCTCCATTTGAACAACTATCTTTTCCTGTAAAGCATTCTTATGAAATCATAGTATACACGGGAAATCACATTAAGTATCTTGGTGTTAAATTCAGTTTGCCAAATATGCAAATAGAAGATAAATGGCTCAAATGCAAATGTTTCACACTTATTTGGAGGTGATTATGGGGAGATAAAGTTTGGTTCATCCTGAGAA
Source organism: Antechinus flavipes (assembly GCF_016432865.1). Lineage (NCBI taxonomy): Eukaryota > Metazoa > Chordata > Mammalia > Dasyuromorphia > Dasyuridae > Antechinus > Antechinus flavipes. Next base: position 285,028,306 of record NC_067401.1, on the reverse strand, counting down.
AACCATCTGATAAAGGCACTGTGGCTATAGTTCTCTTACTTATAAAACCAAGACAAACCCACATAAAGAAAGGATTGAGAACATGTATTTAATGGTGTGACAGTTCCATACCCTGTTCCCATCAAGAGCAGCATCCTTGTTATCCACGGTTATAGGGGTGAGCATACAGCAGTATTCCTAGAGACATCCATACACAAATCTCTCACTGGTACAAACAAACAGACCCCAAAAGGTAATATATTCTTGGATGATCACCATTGGCTATTTTTAGTTTAATAATGTACCATATTATAAGAAATAATCTACCCTGCATCAGGCATTATGTCAAAATGTATTTTTATTCTTGTTTTTGTTATGTTTCATTTTTTCCATTTATAATATTTGTATTCTTTGAGTAAATTTTTGTTATTATTTAGAGGAATGTTTCCAATGTATACTTACTTGTACAGTGACTGCTAGAGGCGTATTGTTCCCAGATGTAAGAGTGTGAATTAAATGAGTTACTACTGTTACTACTTTTTTTTTAATTGTCTAAGTTTACTTTTGAGGTGGTATGTTCCAATCTTGTGTCATGGGGACCCAGGTTTGATTAAATGTAAGGATCCCAAATCTTCACCTTTATGTTCTACAAAAAGGCAATATTTTCTGTTATTACTGTAAGAATTATTTCTGTATTTTTAATAAAGAATGGAATTTATGCAGGTCTAGGTGTTTTTTTCTATTTGGCCATTTTATCTGATTTTTAGTTTTAAGAGAGTATCTCTTCTTATAAATAGAAATAAAGGGAAGAATCATAAATGAAAGTGTGTACAATCAGAACCAGAGGATCCCAGGCTTAGAACTGGAAGGTATTTCTGATGCCATCTAAGAAGGAAGGAAATAAGCATCTATAATGGTCTACTGTATACTCAAGCACTGTACTAAGCACTTTACAAATATAATCCCCTTGCGTTACAACAACCCTGGGCGGTGGGTGATATTGCTATCCCAAATTTACAGTTGAGGAAACTGAGGCAAATTTCATTTAGATTACTTGCTCAGAGGCACATAGTTAATAAATGCCTAGCTTACAGTGCTTTGTAGATAGTTAGCACTTTATAAATATTTTATTCATTCATTTATTCATGAGGGAATTGAGGTACAAGGAATTGAAATGATTTATCCAAGTTTACATAAATAAACTAAGGGCTGGAGGTATCAGTGATACCACTACTAGGCTTAGATCCCCAAAAAGATCAGAGAAAGAGGGAAAGGATCCAGTTGTACAATAACATTTGTAATGGTTACTTTTGTAATTACAAAGAATTATAAACTGAGGAGATGCTCCTCAATTTAGGGTATGCCTAAATAAATTATATTATATGAATATAATGGAATGCCATTATGCCCACAAGAAATGATGAAAAGGATGGTTTTGGTGAAATTTGGAAAGACTTATATAAACTGATACAAAGTAAAATGAGAAGAATAAGGAGAATAATTTCAACATTATAAAAAGAAACAACTTTGAAAACCTTAAGAACTCTGATTAATGCTTCAATCAACTATGCTTCCAGAGGAACCCCACCTCCTAAGAAAGAAAATGGACTCTTGGAGCAGAACAAGAGATATATATATTTTTTGATATGACCTATGTGGAAATTGTTTTGCTTGATCCTGCATATCTGTTAAAAGGATTTTATCTTCCTTCCTTCCTTCCTTCCTTCCTTCCTTCCTTCCTTCCTTCCTTCCTTCCTTCCTTCCTTCCTTCCTTCCTTCCTTCCTTCCTTCCTTCCTTCTTTCCTTCCTTTTCTCCCTCTGTGTCTGTCTCTGTCTTTATCTCTGTCTGTTTCTTTCCCTGTGTATTTCTCAGTGATGAAGATTGGGGCATGGGAGGGGAAATTTTATTTTTGTTAATTGAAAAAATAAAGGTTAGAGACAGAATTTTAACTAAGGATCTCTAACTCCTAAAGTAGTGCTCTTATCACTGTACTATGTTGGTTCTAAGACAAGAATGTTAAGGTTAGCTAGAGAAATAAAATTCCAGGCAAGAGTGACAATAAGGACAAAGTTGGTAGCAGAATGAATAGATGAGCAGTCAGTCAAAAACAGAGTTGTCATCCATAGATGTGAGTACAAGTTGAAATAAAGTTAAAATCAGGAAAAGGCAGGAGAGTCTAGCTAACTAGGGTGTGGTCCTCTTGACTTGATGAGGACAAGATTGACAAGGTGATGTCTATCCATCAATTATTCTTGCTAAACTGGTTCTTAGAAAAAAATCAGAGAGAGCCTCAGCACCTCCTGGTTGATTCTACTGTTGACATGTACTGTTTCCTACTCCTGGTTTTACCATTATTCCCACTGTTCCCATAGCTTTGGATTCTGAATCTGGTTTGGTTGATATGCTATCTATTCAATCTGCTACTAGCTTGATTCTAGGATTGTTTGTTTTACTCCTTTTTAGTATCTTGATCTAGTTTCTAACCAGGGTATCCCAGCCTTAGGTCAATTAAGTGGTATAGTAAGTAGGTAGAACACTGAACTTGGAAACAGGAAGACACCTTCTTGAGTTCAAATCTGTCTTCAAATATTATTGTATGACTTTGGGCAAGTCACTCAACCCTGTTTGCTTCCGTTTGTCATGTGAAAAATAAGAAGGAAATGGCAAACCATTCTAGTATCTTTACCAAGAAAATGCCAAAATGGGATCATGAAGAATCAGCTATAATTAAAACAATATAACAAGTAAAAATACCCCCATCTTGGAATGATTCAGCATAGTGAAAAGATCGCTATTTTGGGAGTTAAAGGGTCTGGGTTCAAATTAAGAATCTGTCAGTTATTTGCTTTGTAATGTTGCACAAATCAATTCTCTCTACTCTCCCTCTCTATCCTTGTTCCAGTTTCCTCACTTGGAAAATGAAGCTTGACCAGATGACCTCTGAGTTCTTTTCTAAAACTGGGAACCTAATCACATTGCTTCTAGAAGCTTATCTCTCAGGTTTCCATCCCAGATTGTGAGCCCTTTTTTTAGTGCTTAGTTCTAATCCCTGACAAGAACAACTTTATTCTCAATGCAAATAATTATTTGGAAAATCCCCTTTGTCTAATAAGTGACATTCAAGGTTTTGTACAATCTAGCCTTACCTTTCTAACTTTCTAGCTAATTTAATGTACATTATTCCTTTCCACCAACTTTATAGACTGAATTGCTCTCTCCTGAACAAATCATGTGTTTTAATGTTATCAATGATATTGCTCCCCATGCTTGGAATATCTCTTCTTCCTTTCTTTACCTGTTAAATTCCTATTCATCCTTTAAATTCCAATTCAAGTAGTTCCTCTTCCACAAAAGTGTCCTTGATTCTCCTTGTAATTCCATTAATTCCATTAGTAATATCGGGTACCACTCATAACTTCTGATGAGGGGTCAACCATAGGAGCATTTGTAGGGGACCCATGTAGGTGGTTAATGGAGTTGCTTCTATAAGTACCTTTTAATGTGGAATGAAGGGGCACAGGCTATCTTTAGATTTCCTCTAAGCACAAAGAAAGTACTCTGACAGAATGGATGAATATTGAGGAAAAGGGACCAAATCCATGATTTCTCTTATGCAGGGATTTCCCAGGTAAGGAAACTCATTCTTCCATTGTTGCCTGTGCTCCTCATAAATTTCTCTGAAACTTATAATCTTCCTTTTTAGAGCAGAGGTAGGTAACTCATAGTTACTGAGAAATGTTTAACAAAGTAAATAAAAATATAAGACATAGATAATGTTAACATGTGTTTTTCTAAATGAATATGCAGCCCCAGGAATGCTCACATGTGATTTTTGAGGCCCTATTTCTATTAAAGTTTGATACACTGGTCTGGAACTCCTGAAATGTTAAGAAGCTAGTAGTATGTGTTAAAAGGGGGGGAGGGATAAGGCTGGAATCTAAGTCCACTTGAATATTCTATTCACTGTCTCTAAGTCAAGTCTACCTTTTATCGGTACTTATTTTGTTTATGTCTGGCTCTTCATGATCTTGTGGACCACAAAATACCAATGTTGTCCCATAGGATTTTCTTAGAAAAGATCCTCAAGTGGCTTGCCATTTCCTTCTTCAGTAGATTAAGGTAAATAGAGATTAAGTGGCTTGCTAAATACTAAGTAATTACTAAGTATCTGAGACTGGATTTGAACTTGGTTCTTCTGACTCCAGCCCCAGTGGTCTATGTACCATTGCCTCCAGGTTCTTATTAAATATTAGTAAAATTAAATTAGTACCATTGTTAAAAGAAGGTGAAGTCCCATGAGCACGCTTCATCATTTCACTTAGGTCTTTGGGTCTCTAGCATATTTAGTAGGCTCAGAAAAAATCAATGAATATGCTAACAATTAATTTAAAATTATTTCCAAAGTTTATTTCTTCACCCCTCTCTCTCCCTTGTTGAATATAAGACCAAAGGTAGATAGAGAAGATTTTCTGAACCACCAAAATGAAGCAGCCCTAGGAGACTGTCTTTCCAGATGTTTAAGATTGTGGCAGCTGGCAATCATACTGCTTCCCTTTTCTTTAATCAGCTTTTCTCCCCTAGGCTTTAGGGACAGTCCCCTAAAGCTACCTTTTATTAGTAGGTAGAAGCCTGAAATGTAACCCCAGTGGGGGATTATGTGGGAATTCTAAGGTAAAACTTGGACTTATTATTTCCCTCAGCTGGGAACTGTCCGTATTCTATTTCAGAGAAAGCTGACCTTCAACCCTTAATTCTTTCATTCTTCCCCATTATATGGAGGACAATAATCTCTTTGAAATAAATAATTATTACTATTTGACAGTGATGAGCACAAAAGCATGCAATTTTTTTTTTTTTGATGTAGATGTCAGTATGACAAACAGTGAAAAGTAACAAAGACAGAGCTGGTCTTAGAGTAAGGAAGAGTCCAATTCAAGTTTTGCTTCTGACACACACTGGTTGTATGACTTTAGGCATGTCACTTAACTTCTTAGTATACAAGCAACTCTTTAAAGAGAGTAAGACTTTAAGACTATTAAACTGCAGTTACGGTTGTCGTTCAGTCATTTCAGTTGTGACTGATCCCATTTTCAGTTTTCTTGGCAAAGACACAGGAGTGGCTTGTCATTTTCTTCTCCAACTCATTTTACAGATGAGGAAACTGAGGCACGCAGTTTTAAGTGACTTGCCCAGAATCACACAACTAGTAAGTGCTTGTGGCTTGATTTGAACTCAAGAATGAGTCTTCCTGCTTCCAGGCCTGGAAATTTATCCGTTACATCACCTAGTTGCTCATTAAGTTGCAGATCCAGGTGCCAATTTTTGCATTGGTTGAGTTTCCTGGTTGTCAGTTCTTTAAAAGGCAACAAAATCACAAGTCTGATCTAAATATGTGTGTGTGTGTGTGTGTGTGTGTGTGTGTGTGTGTGTGTGTGACACTAAGTGGGCTGTGTAAAATAGATTTAAAGGAAGAATTTTGTTGTAATTTTGCCTTTGAAAGTGTAGTGAATGATTTATGATCATACCTCCACTTAAAGAAAACTCTACTGCCAGGAAGCTTGGATTCCCAGCTCTGGCTTAGGAAAAGTCACTCTCCCCAAGTGACTTCCAGAGTTGCACTGTGCCCTCATGTTCTAAACTGAGGGACACAGGAAAATGCAAAGGACCACAGGAGTTTATGAAAAATAAGACTAGGTCAGGAATATGCAGTCCTTAGCAGAATGAAAGGATGTATGTAGAAGTGATCACTGATTAGATCTGGCTGAAGGAAGGCAAGGGGAAGGGAGTGAGGGCTGCCACTTCTTCCTTGTCTGTGTTCTGGTTCGGAAATACGTCCTTTATTTAAAAAAAAAAATAGATATATGTTATAGATACATATATCTACACCTATGAATGTGTGTGTGTGTGTGTGTGTATATACACACACACACACACACATAGCAACAGACAGAGAGATGGAGAGACAGAAACAGAAAAAAACAGAGAAAGAAGCAAAGAGACAGAATGAGAAACCTGTTGAAGTCATGCTACTGATACACTTGTTGCACGTGTGTGTATCTGTGTCTATGTCTTATTATATCTGACCCCTTATCATGTTAGCTTTCACTTCTCTAATCTCCCCGATGATTGAGTTTGAGGACAGGAACAGAGGATTTCATCACTTCTGCTCTCTTCCTCTGCTCTATGCATTCCATCTCTTTAAATAATTCCCTTTTTTTATCTGGCTCTGATCCAAACCAAGCAATATTCCTTGTCTCAGAAGATGAGCAAAAACTCCAAATCCCAGAAAATATCCAAGATATTCTCACCTCCTCTGGAGGAAGTGTTACATTCTTACATATTTGAAAGATTGGAATTATAGTGCATCAGCATGGGAAATTTTCAGCCCTAGGGAATTCCCCTAGCAAAGTAAGACTCCACTCGATTTGAGACTTAGTCTTTAAGACTTGCCCTAAAGATTTTCCACAGAAATTCAGCTAGCATGTCAGTGGAATGACTTGAACAGGTTTCCCTCCCTTGCTCTCTCTTTCTGTCTCTGTCTGTATCTGTCTGCCTGTCTCTGTCTCTATCTGTCTGTCAAAATTTGACTATACATTATCCTCCTCTCTTGAATCTTTAGACTCTTTGTCATATTTCCAATTACACCCAGCCAAGCTTGACCCTAAGATCACAGCCACTATTCATCACCTTTGAGCCTACTCATGTGCTGCTGAAGGTGGAGAAGATCAAGCAATGATTCTAATTGTGTCCACTTCAAATTTATATTACATAATTACAATTGGGCCCTCACTATTGCTGGGCTATTCTATATAACTCCTTTATCAACTCGCTATCTCTTTCTCCACAAGGACTCTTTTAAAGCTTTACATCTCCTCTTAAATCTTCCATGGCTCCTCCTTCCTGTACTTTTTTCTTTGAGAACCTGGGCTCATATTTTACAGAAAAAAAAAAAATAAGGCCATTTTGCCATGAGTTCTCTCTTCCTTCTTTCCTATTATTCTTATTATATTATTACTATTCTTTCTGCCATTCTTTCCTCCTTCTCAGTATCATATGATGAAGTGGCTTTAATCCTCACCAAGGTTAACTCTCTACTTGTTCAAGTGATCCTATTTTGTATTGTTTTTTCTAACAAATTTCCTCTGCTGTCATCTCTATTCTTTCATTTCTTTTCCTTTTTTCTTCTTTTTTTCTATTTATTTTAATAGTATTGTATTTTTCCAAATACATGCAAAGATAGTTTTCAACATTTATCTTTTGCAAAACCTTGCATTCCAAAATTTTCTCCCTTTCTTCCCCTACTCCTTCCTCTAAATGGCAAGCCATCCAATATAGGTTAAACATGTACAATTCTTCTAGACATATTTCCATATTTGTCATGCTTCACAACAAAAAATAGATCAAAAGGGGGAAAAGCACAAGAAAGAAAAAAATCTTTCATTTATTTTCAATTTCTCCCTGTCTACTGGCTCATTTCCTACAAACAAGTCTGTGTCTCTATTATCTCAAAAAAAAAAAAAAAAAAAAAAAAAAAAAAAAAAAAAAAACCTTGATCCTTCCACCCCACTAATAGATAGATAGATAGATAGATAGACAGACAGAAAGAAAGAAATATGTTGCTGTTTGTTACTAAACTTCTCAAAAAGTTCATCCATAATAGCAACTTCTTCACTTTCTCTCCTCTCTTTTCTTAACCCCTTACAATCTAGCTTCTGACCTTATCATTCCAACAAAGCTGCCCTCTCCAAAGTTCCTTAGTTGACAAATCCAATGATCTTTTCTCAATTTTCATTCTTCTTGACCTCTTTGAAGTTTTTGCCACTCTTTGTCACTCTCTCCTCATTGATTTTTCGGAACACCACTCTCTTTGTTTTCCTCTTATCTATCTGACTGTTCTTTCTGTTTCCTTTGCTAGGTCCTCCTTCAGATCATGCCATGTAACTGTAGGTGTTCCTCATGATTCTGTCCTGGGCCTTCTTCCTCTATCCTACTTCACTTGGTGATCTCATCATCTCCCATGAATTTAATTACCACCCCTATGCTGATGATTCTTAAATCTAACTTTCTTATTCCGATTTCTCTTCTGACCTCCAAATTTGCAACTCTAATTGCCTTTTAGACATCTCCAATTGGATGTCCAGTAAAAATCCTAAACTTAATATATTCAAACAAAGCTCATTATTTTCACCCTAAATCAGTGGTCCTCAAAGTGTAGTCCAAACAAAACAGCCAATAACTTTAATAATATAGTGTTTGACAAACCCAAAGACACCAGTTTCTGGGATAAGAATGCATTATTTGACAAAAATTGCTGGGAAAATTGGAAATCAGTATGGCAGAAACTAGGCATTGACCCACACTTAACACCGTACACCAAGATTAGGTCAAAATGGGTTCATGACCTAGGCATAAAGAATGACATGATAAATAAATTGGAAGAGCATAGGATAGTTTACCTCGCAGACCTGTGGAAGAGGGAGGAATTTATGACCAAAGAAGAATTAGAGATCACTATTGACCACAACATAGAAAATTTTGATTATATCAAATTGAAAAGTTTTTGTACAAACAAAACAAATGCAAACAAGATTAGAAGGGAAACAATAAAATGGGAAAACATTTTTACAATCAAAGGTTCTGATAAAGGCCTCATTTCCAAAATATATAGAGAATTGACTCTAATCTATAAGAAATCAAACCATTCTCCAATTGATAAATGGTCAAAGGATATGAACAGACAATTCTCAGACGAAGAAATTGAAACTATTTATAGACATATGAAAATATGCTCCAAATCATTATTAATCAGAGAAATGCAAATTAAGACAACTCTGAGATACCACTACACACCTGTCAGATTGGCTAGAGTGACAGGGAAAGATAATGTGGAATGTTGGAGGGGATGTGGGAAAACAGGGACACTGATACATTGTTGGTGGAATTGTGAACACATCCAGCCATTCTGGAGAGCAATTTGGAACTATGCTCCAAAAGTTATCAAACTGTGCATACCCTTTGATCCAGCAGTGTTTCTACTGGGCTTATACCCCAAAGAGATACTAAAGAAAGGAAAGGGACCTGTATGTGCCAAAATGTTTGTAGCAGCCCTGTTTGTAGTGGCTAGAAGCTGGAAAATGAAAGGATGCCCATCAATTGGAGAATGGTTGAGTAAATTGTGGTATATGAATGTTATGGAATATTATTGTTCTGTAAGGAATGACCAGCAGGATGAATACAGAGAGGACTGGTGAGACTTACATGAACTGATGCTGAGTGAAATGAGCAGAACCAGGAGATCATTATATACCTCAACAACGATACTGTTTAAGGATGTATTCTGATGGAAGTGGATCTCTTCGATAAAGAGAGCCTTAATTGATCAAAGATGGACAGAAGCAGCTACACCCAGAGAAAGAACACTGGGAAATGAATATAAACTGCTTGCATTTTTGTTTTTCTTCCCGGGTCATTTGTACCTTCTGAATTCAATTCTCCCTGTGCAACAAGAAAACTGTCCGGTTCTGCACAAATATATTGTATCCAGGATGTACTGTAACCTATTCAACATGTAAAGGACTGCTTGCCATCTGGGGGAAGGGGTGGAGGGAGGGAGGGGAAAAATCGGAACAGAAATGAATGCAAGAGATAATGCTGTAAAAAATTACCCTAGCATGCGTTCTATCAATAAAAAGATATTAAAATTAAAAAAAAATTTAAAAAAAAGTGTAGTCCAAAGAATTGTTGGGGCCTCTCAAATCCTTTCAGAGGGTCTACCAATTCAAAATTATTGTTTATTTCTAATATAGTAAATAGCTATAAATATAACCCATGTGAACAAAAACTCTTTGAATAGATCCTCGATAGTTTTTTAACAACATGAAGATACTGAGAACAAAAGTTTGAGAATGACTGCCCTAAACCCTCTCTTTTCTCTCCTACTTTACCTACTGACAGACAACCCCATCCTCACAGTCCCTCAGGCTCATAACCAGGAATCATTTTGGATTCATCACTATGTCTCACCACCCATATTCAAGTTGTTGCCAAGGTCTGTTAATTCCACCTTGGTAATATTTCTCTAATAAATTCCCTCTTCTCCTGTGACTTCTACACTCTGGAATGGACCTTCATCACCTTATGTCTTGATTTCTGCAATAGCTGATTGAAGGACCTGCCAATCTCAAGTGCCTCCCCAATTCTATTTATCCTCATTCAGGCAAATAAATGATTTTTCAAAAATATAGGTCTAATCATGTCATTCCTGCCCTTGTTCCCCCCACACACACCTTTACTCAATAAACCCCAAGTTCCTTATTGCCTCCAGGACCAAATACAAAATGTTCTGTTTTCCATTCAAAGACCTTCATAACCTAGTTCCCTTCTACCTTTCCAGGCTTCTTACCCTTTCCTCTCCAATACATACTCTTCAATCCAATGACACTGATCTCTTGGCTATTCCATGAAAAAGACACTCTATCTCTTGTCTCCAGGCATTCTCTCTGGCCATCCCATGCCTGGAGTGTTCTTTCTCCTTTGCTCCCACTACTTACCTCCCTGAATTTAAGTCCCAAGTAAAAATCTCACTTTCTACAGGAAATCTTACACAGCCCCTCTTAATTCTAATGAATCCCGTCTGTTAATTAGTTCTTATTTATCCTGTATATTCCTTCCTTTTTCTCCCTTTATATTGTAAGCTCCTGAAGACAAAGACTCTTTTGCCTCCTTTTATATCCCCAATGTTTAGCACATAGTAGGTATTTAATAAATGTTTACTGATTGATTGATTGATTGTGTATATGAGTATTTGTATATATGGGCAGTGGTGTGCTGTTGCATATTTAATGTCCAGATTAAAAAAATATACACATGACACACTTTTAAGTTTAATCTACCATCATTAACATTTTTTTCACCACTTACATAAGGGTAGACAATCAAGAAATCAGTAAATCAAGTCTGATTTTTACTGTTTGCCAATTTCTGAGGTATAAATGGTCACACTAAAAGGTAATAATAATAATAATTAAAAATAATCAAGCCAGTTCCATCGTGTGTGTGTGTGTGTGTGTGTGTGTGTGTGTGTGTGTGTTGCCACAATTAGCTGCTATGGCAAGCAGATCTATGAGAGAATCTCACTCCTCACTCCTAAACTAATAAAGGAGAAGCAGAAGTCATTCAAACCTTAGCTATTTCAGTCTACTAGTATGAGCTGACAAGAACAAGATATTTCCTCTTAGTCTCTGCCCTTTCTTTCCCTTCATCTCTGTCCTTTTCTGCTTGGTCAGCTGTGGAAGATGGAGATATTTAGCCCCAGAGTCCATGTCTTTCAATTATCACACAATTCTAAATTCACTTTTTATATCTAGAAGAAGACAAATTAAAAGCCAGAGTTCTGTTTTACATATTGCTCTTGGAAATTTATTTTTAAAAATTTAAAATACAGAACAAAGCTTGTAAAATACCCTCAGGCAGCACTACCTACAGAGCTGAAAAGGAAGAACTCAGAACTATTCCTATCTTGTAAGTTAATTAACCAAAACTAGCCCATTGCATTCCCCAGATCCCAAGTAGAGATTTCCCCATGGGACAGGGGAAAACAAACTCTTTTATCTAAAGGAATCAGGTTTACAAAATACCATTAATATAATGAAGAATGAGCTTAACAGGGAAATAGGAAGTTTAGTGTTAAATCTGCTTCCTGAAAGGTCAGAGGAAGAGAGATGAATGGGGATAAGGTGACTGCTTGGTTTTTCAGTTTGGTGTTTGCCTCTTAGTCTAGTTACTGCTACCAAGTGCTCTTTTATCATTGTCCCCTTCCCAAAAACCTTTTCTTCATTTCCCTTCTTTATTTCCTAAGTTATATCTTTTATGCTACTTGGAAGATGCCAGTCATAAAAGGAAATAGGCTTCTCCTATTCATGCCTACTCTATGTCTTTCTATTGGCCTTTGGATTACCCACCATTTTAAATCTTCTTTAGTTGTAGAACTTCTTAATTGGAGCCATATAGCATCATGGGATGACTATTGATTTTTCAAAAGATTATTGTTTGTTTCAGGAAGCAACTTGGGGTCATTGAAAACATCATTCAATTTTCCAAATGAAATCTCTTCTTATTCAACCCTGGGTCATAAATTCATCAAATCATATAAGATTCCTCAGAAAATGAATTAGTGAGAAAAAATTGTTCAGTGGTCCTCTAATCATCAATATCAAATGAAATGTAAAATCAGGAAATGTTTGCTCCCCAAAAAAATATTTGTCTTGGTCAAGAAAATTCCCTAGCTTGGACTCCAAATAGAAGACAGATTTCCTATGAATTAGAAGGTCTTCCATTTGGGAGTAACAGTGTAAAGATTGCAGTAAACTCCAAGTTAATAAAGAATCTCTTAAAGAAGCCCATCAATTGGGGAATGGCTGAACAAGCTGTGATATATGAATGTAATAGAATACTCTTATGCAATAAGGAATGATGAACTGAAAAAATTTCAAAAAACCCAGAAAGATTTATATGAATTGATACAAAGTGAAATGATCAGAACCAGGAGAACCTTGTATATAATAAATGCAACATTGTGTGATCAACTATACATGACTTAGCTCTAAGCGATGTCCAAAACCATCACTTTTTCCACTGAGCCATGAGATCTCTAAGAATAGAAAAAAAGTAAATGTGAACAGTGCCTGGGAGGATAAAGGAGTGCCAGGGGAATCAATTAATCAAAAGATCAATGAGTAAGCTTACTATGTTCCAGACACTATGCTGATTGCTGGGGATACAAAGTAATAGGAAAAATAGTCTCGACTTTCATGGTGTTTACATTCTAATAAAGGAGATAGCAAGCCAAAACACAATGTATTTTTTTTAATGGAACCTAAAACAGCGATCTGTAACAAGAATACACAGGTTAAGTGACTTGCCCAGGATGGCACAGCCAGGAAATGTCTGAAACTGAATTTGAACTTACATTTTCCTAGTTCTAGGTCCAGCATAAACTCTTCTACACCACCTAGTTAGATGAGATAGACCTTTTCAGTTTCAAAGGAGTTTGGGGAGATATAGCTAGGTGGAATGACTCAGACTTCTGTGCCATAGGGAATGGGGTTTGATCATCAAGCCTTCCTATATTTTGCATCTGCCCTATGTTAGAGAAACCAAGTGACTTTTCCTAACTTTGAGTCAAAAACTTCATGGAAAGTAGCCACAATGTTAGCAAATTGTTGCCTAAAGAAATGCAGCAATTCATTTTTCAGGGAGAGAGTGAGAACAGGACAAGTCAACCCAGCTTTTGCCCTTCATAAAAGAGAAGCAGGAAATAACAGGACTATCAAAGAAGATAGTAGAAAGGAGTCTCTTCCTCAGCAGAGAACATAGAGGCCCACAGAAATGAGAAGCTAAAAAACTCAAATCAGAGAGCATTTGTTAAGGCACTGGGCTGGGTCTTAGGGATATAAAGGCAAAAATGACACCATCCTTCTTTGAGGTGAGAAATTAAGGATCTGGAATATTGCATTTACTGTCAAGCAAGGTTGATATGTTAGTATGGCTGAGCTGCTTTTTTTCTTTCTTTTTTATTCTCTATTTTTTAATCTTTATTTTTATCCAATTTATTCTATTTTCTTTATTTTTGCTCTCTCTTATTTATTTTTAATTTTTCATTATTATTTGTTCATTTATTTTTTATTCTTGCTCATAAAAGATGCTGGGAGAGGGGGAGGGAGAGATCAATAGTGGAAAATGAGAGTATTATAAAAAAACAATAAAAGGAAGACAAGCTGCAGACAGGAGTATATACAAAATATTTTCAATTGGGGGAGCACTAGCAGAAGGAATTGAAGGGCTCAGGAACAAGCTTTGGATGAGGAGGAAGCTTTGGATTCTGAAGGCATGCATTCTAGGTATGGGAAATAATCTCTGTAAAGACACAAAAATAGAACATCATATGTGAGCAATAGCAAGAAAGTGTTTAAACTCAAGATGAGCACTAAAGAATTAATTTTCCCAGACAAGTAAAGAGAAAAGAGAATTTCCTTTCTCTACCATATTCAATCACTAAAACTATTATCTCCCAGAATAAATAAGTCAGTCACACAGATCAGACATGAAGGGGCCTTTCCTTCTGCTCACTGATTAAGGCTTCAATTCATTCCAAGCTCAATGAGCTTTTGCCCTTCTTTATTACTTCTTTTCATAGAAAAATCATTATTTCAGTAGAATGGCTTTTCTCCTTGAACTTTTCAGTGATCCTGGTCTGAGATTCATCCAGCAGCAACTCCTAATTGTTAACCTATTAGTTGAGGCAATAAAAAATTATCGAAAGCCCAAGGCTACTTAAATGAGAAGTGTTTCTACAGAATTCCCTTGAGATGGGATGGAGGGGGAAGAGGGCAGTACTGGCTGTGACCTTACTCTGGCTGCCAGTTTGAGTAAAGACTAACAGGTTTAAATATGCTGCTTTAGTTATCTGCTCTTTAATCAGCAAATCTCATACCTTAATAAGGCAATCAGTCTTTGCAGAAGCTGCAAATTACAGTTTCTGGCTTGCCATGTTGAAGACACCATCCTTAACATTTTACATCAGCAAACCTCTCCCCGGCAAAACTTGGGTAATCTGAGAAACAAGCATCATGTGCAATCAATGGGGCCTGACTTTGTCCTGTAAATTTATAGCCATTTCCACCTCTCTTTTTTTCTGCCTTCTCTCTCCCCCTTCTCTCCCATTTCCCAACCCCCATGTATTCTTGCCTTGGAAGATGTACTTAAAAGAGCAAAATGTGCCACTATTTATTACTGGATGCAAGAAACAAACCATAAAACCGGCCTCAAGTAAATTCATAACCTTGTAAAAATCCACACTAAGTCAGTTCATGGGCCTTGAAGGGAGTTTCCAAATGATCAATCTCTGAATCTATGATTTATTAAACTAGAGAAAGCGCAGAGTAGAGGCTATCCCCATTCCAACCTAACTACTTCCATTAACCTCGCATGACACTCTGCCCCTTGCTAAGGTCACTTCCATTTTGTACATCCTATTTCAGCCCATCTCATTTTAGGACTGAGCAGTTCAGTAGCCACTGAGTTGTCCCTCCTCCAGACACAGCTGACTGACTGGTCCTTAAATTCCCCAGACTCATCTGCCAGATGTCATCTGCTGGCCCCAGCACTTTTGTCATCGAGCCATGTCCCCTGTGTAGGTTAGGAAGCTTCACGTAGGAAAAGGACAGTGCTCAAGGTTTCAGGTCTAGTCTGGTTCATTTTGTCTCCTGTGAAACAGAAAGTGGGACTGTGTGTGTGTGTGTGTGTGTGTGTGTGTGTGTGTGTGTGTGTCCTGCAGCAAAGAAAAAGCTCTCTAGGCACTGGACTTGGAGGTAAGAGGATCTGAATTTAAAATCTGGCCCTGATACTTAGCAGCAGCAAGATCCTGGGCATTATTATTCAATCCATCTTTTGAAATTATTCAACCCATCTTTGTCTCAGTTTCCTCATCTGAAGTAGAGCTGGACCTATTGGCATCCAAAATCCTTTATGACCCTAGACATTCACAGCAGGGCTTAGGGGCAAGAAAAACGTGGTCCCTAGTGGGAGAAAAAGAGGTAAAACAGCAGCCGTTTTGGAGAAAAAACATATGGAGCCTGGGAGACTGTGTTTGGCATCTCTCCTAGGGAAAGATGTTGGTCCTCACACTGAAGTGAGACTTGACATCCCTGCCTCAGAACTTCATAATCTCTTTAACTTCCCTAGTTCTGTTTTTTAGTTCTAAGAGCCCTTTTGGGGAATGGATTTTTAGCTCAGAATGGGTTTTTTTAAACTTTTTTTTCTAGTTCTTCTCCAGCAGATGATGTCATTTTCCTCCTTGTACTGCCCCCCTCCCACCCCCAACTCTGTCTGCATGTCCTGAAATGCTATAACATTTCTTAGAGCTGCTTACCATTTCCCCTGGGTGGGTCCTTGTGTTTTTTGGCCAAGTTAATCTTTATGTAGTTTCAGCTGAAATTTTTTTCCCCTTTTGGTTTCACTTCTGCATTCCTCCTGAACATGGCTCACTAGTCAATAATTGGGGATGGGGAGGATATAGGTTTATTATTATTTTTTATTTCTTCCCTCTTTCCTGTCCCTTACTCTCCCACCCCATGAGGACATCTTTGTGAGTATCTTCTAATCCTACCCTTTCCATAAGCAGAATTCTCAAAGAAGGGAGAATTTTTGATGAATTGTGAAAAATTCCTTCTCAATCAGTCTCCTAGAAACAGGATGTCAGATAAAAGGCACTTTCCTTCAACTAAGACATTAAAAAAAAATCCAGGAACTGCTATGAAAAACCTATGTGTGCCTTCATTTGCCTAAAACTGAAAAGGTAGCTGTTCATCCTAGAATCTAAGGGGCAGGGACAAAGCATCCCAAGCTTCTTAGGCCATGTGCTTATTCTCTCAAGGGCTGGCAGAGGTTATGAATTACATAGATTACATATGATTTCTATCTCTTGCTCTAGAGAAATTCAGGTTCAAAAAGTGCCTGGGGATCTTTGTTAAATACTGTTCCAGAATGACTATTATAATTGTTTGAGACAGTTAAGTGGGAGCTCTGGAAGTAATTCTAAGTCATGATGTCTTATTTGGACTCCTAAGCCTTGATTAATGTAGCAGAACCTGGTCATCTTTAAGAGAGAAACTTAGAGAGCTTACTCAGTACCTAGCAAGGGAATTTAGGCTGGACCATCTGATTATGGTAAAAATCAAAGGGACAAAATTCTTTATGAAAAGCGGTTTGTGGTGTGTGTGTCTGTGTGTGTGTGAAAGAGAGAGAGGAGAGAGAGAGTGTGGGAGAGAGAGACAGAGAGAGAGAGACAGGGAGAGAGACAGAGAGAGACAGACAGACAGAGACAGAGAGACAGAGACAGAGAGAGAAAGAGAGAGACAGAGACACAGAGAGAGAGACAAAGAGAGAGACAGACAGACAGACAGACAGAGACAGAGAGAGAGACAAAGAGGTGGGGAAGAATAGAGAGAGGGAGAAAGATAAGCGTGTTAATTTAATTCCAAGATCCCTTCCAACTCTATGATATGATCATGGCTAGTCCATCTCAAGAACTAAAATAAACAAGAAGTTGAAACAAACTGAACAACAAAAATTAGACCCATAAGTGTATTAAGCACTAGAAATACAAATAGAAACTCCCCAAGAACTTCACATTCTGATGACCTATGCATGACTATATATGGTACATTAGAAAGGATGTTGAACTTGGAGTCACAGGTGATAAATCACCTAGCCCATGACAAAGGAGGAGACAGAGGCTCAGAAAGAGCTGAAATAATTCACCTGGGTCACAAAGCAAGGTAAAGATAAAATAGGAGGAGGAGGAGCAGAATCTGGTTGTCCTGAGTCCCAATCCAGAATTCTTTATCTCTTTTCCATGCTACTCCATTAAGCGACTTGTAGATAAATAATTAACAAATATATATCATATAAGTAGCCTATAAATATGTATATATATTTGTTGTGATTTTCAGTTGTTTCAATAGTGTCCTATTCTTTCAGACACAATTTGGGGTTTTCATGGCAAAGATACCAGAATAGTTTGTCTCTCCTTCTACAGCTCATTTTACAGATGAAGAAACTGAGGAAAATAGTGTTAAATGATTTACCCAGAGTCACACAGCTAGTAAGAGTCTGAGGTCAGATTTGAACTCAAGAAAATGAGACCCAACACTCTGTCCATTGTGCCATCTACTGGCCGCACAATATGTATGTATGCATGTATATATACACATGCATGTGTATATATTTATGTGTGGATAGCTTGATAGAGCCTCAAAACTACCTGACTGCTTTTAAAATTTAAAATTTCCTCTTCTAATTAGATGAGATTTTATGAAAAAGACAACATATATTATACACACATACCTATATATTTTCATATTATATATGTGTATGTATGTATATATATATACTCAAAAGCTATATGTATATATATGTATATATATACTCAAAAGCTATATATATATATATACATATATATATACATACATATATATATATATATATATATATATATCTCCAAAAGCTATTCCCCAATATATAAATGGTCAAAGGATATAAACAAACAATTCTCTCTCTCTCTCTTTTTCAGTTAAACATGTACAGTCCTTTTAAACATATTTCCATATTTGTCATGTGCAAGAAAAATCAGACCAAAGGAAAAAAAACTGTGAGAAAGAAAAAAGCAAACAACAACAAAAGGTGAAAATATTATGCTTTAGTCCATATTCAGTCCCTAGATTTCTTACTGGAGGCAAATGGCATTTTCTATCGCAAATCTATTCTAATTTTCTTGGATCACTGTATTGCTGAGAAGAGCTAAGTCGATCATAGTTGATCATCACATAATCTTGCTGAACAAATAGTTCTTAAAAGAATGACTTAATATTTACAACTCTATTAAATAATGCACAAAATCATTAGCAACATGAGAAATACATATCAAAATCTCCCTGAAATTTTTCCTCACACACTGAAAATTGGCAAAGATGACAAAAAATGGGAGTACTTAATACTGAAGGAGTTATAGGAAAATAGACACTGGTGTACATTGTTGGTGGAGCCATAATTTAGTCCAAGTATTTTGAAAAACAATTAGGAATTATACAAAGCATCTGAAATGTCCATCTTCCTTTTGGTCCAGGGATTCCACTATTAGGTTTATATCCCAAAATGGTCATTGATGAAAAGAAAGACCCTTATACATGCAAAAATATTGATAACTGCTCTTTTTTTTGTAATAGCAAAGACTTGCAAAGTAGATGTTCATTTTTTGATGAATGGCCAAAAAACTTATAATACATAAATGTATATTATACACATATGTAAATATATTATAAAACATAAATATAATGGTCTGTGCTATGATAAATTGTGAATATAATAAATAAAGAGAAACACAGAAAGATCTAGTTAAATTGATACAGAGTGAAGTAAATAGAAAGTAATATACATAATGACTAAAACAATGGCAACAGAAAGAGCAAACACCAAAAACAAATTGTAAAATTATGAAGAATAAATATGGCTTCAAAGAAGAGGTAATAGAAGCTATTTACACCTCACTTCTTTGAAGATATGAAAGGTCTACAAATATGGCACATATATTTTCACTCTGTTTTAATATATTGACCAGTTTCATTGATTTCTTTTTCTTTTCTATTAAAAAAAGTTATTTGTTATATGGGATGACTTTCTGGGAGGGGGATGATGAGTGATGCGTGGGAAAATCTTGTAAGAGCAATAATAATGTTTACCATCAAAAGAAATTGAGATGTTTTTACAAAGAAGCTTTTGGGCCAGGCCATAAGCTTCTTGAGGGCAGGATCCAGTTTTTTGTTTTTATTTTTGCTCTCCCAGTGCCTGGCACAATAATAAATACTTTTTGATTGATTAGATTATTTGATTTAAAATAACAGAAGGAGAGTGAGAAAGTACTCAAAGTTTACAAAATTGTGAGAAGCATGGAAAAGCTGAGCACTGTCTTTACAAAATCTCAAATTATGAGATTTAACAGGAAATCCTGAAAGCAAATGGAAGTTGGTTTAAGGGTAATAAAAGGAAATATATATGACTTTTTTAAACAAGGATGCTGGATATGGAATACTTCACACCCATACAGCTATAGGAAAAGATTATATATATATAGTCAATGGTGTTTAAATATATCATCTTGGAAAGTTGGGGCATTTGAGGTACATCCCTAATTCATGTAACAGGAAGAAATGTGACACTGTGCAGAGAATAAAGCTTAGCATCACAATGACCTGAATCCAAATACCATTTCAGGGATTTATTGAATCCAACTCCAATATATTCAAGAGACTGTTAAATTTTCAGGATGAGGATTTCCATCTCAGAAATTGGCAAACACTAGAAATCAGAACTTGATTTATTGTTTAAATCTTTAAAATGTGAAGGAGAAACTATTAGTGTTACAGATTAAACTTATTTGTTTAAACATGGTAAAAAAAATGTTAAAACCCAATATATGTATACATATTTATACAATTATCGTGCTGCACAAGAAAAATCAAATCAAAAAGGAAAAATAAATGAGAAAAAATAAAATGCAAACAAACAACAACAAAAAGAATGAAAATGCTATGTTGTGATCCACACTCAGTTCCCACAGTCTTCTCTCTGGGTATAGATGGCTCTCTTCATCACAAGATCATTGGAATTGGACAGATTAAATTTAAAAGGGTGTCTCTTACCAGAGAGTCAGGCTTTGTTGAACTTATCAACACATGAGTGCTTTTAAAACTTACTAGCGCTGTGACCCCGGCAAACCACAAAACCTCCATTTGCTTCAGGATGGAGTCCTGGGCCTGGACCAGGAAGACTTGAATTCAAATACAGCCTCAGATACTTACGAGGTGTGTGATCCTGGACAAATCATTTAATCTCTGAGTGCTTCATTGTCCTTAACGTTACAGTAGGAATAATATTAACACATTGCTCCAAGAATTCTTGTAAAGATCAAATGAGATAATATCTGTAAAGAGGTATACACAAAAGAGGTACTTAATAAAAACTGATTCCCTTCCTAACATAGTGCCACTAGTTAAACTCCAAAAGCCTTGCAGAAGACTGCAAATACAAAATTGCAAATTCCAAAAATGTTCTCTTGCAAATCTAAACAGTTCTTATGAGCTTGTGCAGAGCAGACTTTGGAGAATCCTCTGATATTCTGTCACTGGGTGATGAAGAAATCAGCTTTTAATTTGCTACAGGGTTAAAATTGGGTCACATTCAAAGGTACTAATTAGCCAAAGCAGACCACCTGTTCTTTCCTGTCTGGCTAGTGTTCAAGAGAGGAGGATGAACTACTATGTACCTATAAGTACATAGTCACCCAGAGCCATCATGAAGGCAAGGAGGTATGGCCCTTCTGTTGCTGAGAGGAATGAGCAGTAGGTGCAGTTGGGACCGCCTGTTGCTATCTGCCTATCTCCCTCCAAGGGTCAACGTGAAATCTCTATTTTCTGTCTTTCAGCATTTTTTTTCTGTTTTTAAGAGAAGTGCTGGAAAGGTGAGAAAACTTGTAAGTTTTGAAAGATCACACTAGCAAGTGTCAGAAATTCAGCAGCTGGAATTAATGCCAGGATTTGCTGAAAACTAAACCCAGGTGGAGCAATATCTGAACCCAGAAGAATGACCTTCTGGACCTAGTTGATTGCTGTTGACTTATTCAATGACCATGCTACGGTTGGAAGGAAACTTGGTGGGATGAATGCTTAATGGACACTGAAGCTTGAACCCATTTTCCCCAAGGATGAGGTGAGCAGAAGAAAGTGTGTGCCATGGAAAGAATGCTCGGTCTGGAGTAAGGAAGATTCAATTACCTGAGTTGAAATCTGGGTTTACTAGCTGTGTGACTCTGGGCCAGTCACTTAACCTTCTTTGTCTAAATTTCTTCATCTATAAAAATAATCTGAAGAATGAAATGGTGAGTCACTCCAGTATCTCTGTCAAAAAAAATCCAAATGGGATGATAAAGAGTAATACAACTTAAAATGAGTGAACAACAAGTTCTTTCTCTTCTCCTACCTATCTACTGGGGACATATATATATGTTTCTATTATATCTATTTAGTAAAAGATTTCTCAGTCTTCCCCTTTGTAAAAACAAATCGACATTAATTGGTTAAACAATATAAGGTTGCTAATTACTAGTGATTGATATTGGGAAGATATACCAGAATGTATATTTCAACCTGTAATATTAGAAAATCACCTCCTCTTCCTCAGGGATAACTCTCAGAAGGAGAGGTAGCCTGAACTTGGGGACTTAACTCATCAGCATGATTGATAAGAGCATATTCTTTGCAATATGTTTGGAGTGTTCAGGGAGAACTAGCACTTCTGGTGGGAGGATATTCTGAGTGCTTTTCAGAGTTGCTCATCCACCTTTGGTGTCCCCCTGGCATCCAGCTCTCACTTGTGTCTCCAAGAAGCTATAGCATGTGTAGTTGCCACATCCTGGTAAAACATTTCAGCAGACTGGGTAATCTAGGCTGAATACAAGCAACAGACCTTAAACCCACTGGTCAGTTTAGAGGTATCTACCCCCTATTGTAAAGATTTCCTTACAGGAATGGACAGATGAAAGTAATTTGTTTAAACAGCCATGAAAGCAACTGAAATAGGCACTATAAAGCTTTTGGAGCTTAATTAGACATCAACATCCACTGCATCCTCATCATCACCCCTCATCCTGACTTTTGTCCTGCCTCTGGACTTTGATGACTCTTGAAGAGTTGAGACTGACAACTTTGTTTGACTCTGCCTCACTTAAATACAATTCACACACAAGTCAAAATATCACTTCAAGATATCACTGGTATTCTTTGAAAAATAAAGGACAAACAACAAAAACAACATTTTTTTCTAGAGTTCCAGTGAGGATCAAATTATGTAATATTTGTAAAATGTTTTTAGCACAGAGCCTGCAGCATAATAGTTACTTAAATACTGATAACCTTCCTTTCTAACATACTACTGCATGATTGAGAAGATGTCAGTTTCTTCAAGTGCAAAATGGGAAGAATAAAGGTATTTACCCAGTGGAAGAATAAAGATAATGCCTAAAAAACTTGTACTGAATAAATGTCAGCTATTATTATTTATTAATCATCTATTATGTGGAGTGAATAAGAATTTGAAGATGTATAGTGAGCCTGAAATTTCGTTATGTATTTTGTATATACTTATGTGTATATATTGTTTCACCCATAGAATAAAAGCTCCTTTAAGGCAGAAACTGTCTCATTTTTGTCATTGTATCCCCAGTGCCTCCCTTTCTATGGTGACTGGCCTGTAATAGGTACTTCATAAATGCTTGTTGATTGATTGAGTAATTACATATGTAACTGATCACATATACTAGCAAATTTGATCTGGTTGTACAGTTTTATCGATGTCAGTTTTTCATTGTCAGCTGTCAGTTATGAATTTTAATTTCTTTTTCTTTGATTATTTTTTCTTTCATGGTCCAAAGCTCAAGATAGTCTCTTTATAATTAGTCATGTTGGGGAATTCTTTTAAGAGTCATCCGTTTGGGCAACTTCTTTCTTTCCCATTTATTGGTGAATTATTACTGTCTTGTCCTAGTAAGAGCAGCAGAGCTCTTACCACTTACCCCCTAGGTCACCTTTTTTGCACAGATGATGTTTTAAATGCTACAGAACAGACAGCACTCATATGACAGTCAGAGCACTCATATGACAAGAGACAGAGATAGTGTGGGCAGAAGCCATTGGGTCCCAGAGGCCATCTCTACAGACAGGAGGGACATTGTGGACCTGGGCTTGTTCCACTGACTCCACCACAAATCAGTCAATGGAAACTTCCCTGAGAGAGAATTACCCAAGCAGAAGAGACCCTAGGGAGGTTTTTGGAGGGCTGATGTAATGGGCCAGCATTCCTGGGAAAGCAGCTAAGCTTTAAGAAGGGGCCAGTATTATGTGATCCATTGTTATACAGGGTAGTAGTAAACTATTTTCTATCCACAGAGAGAATAAGATAAGAGAAAATTGGTTTGAAATATATAACCTATGGAATTTAAGTAGCACAAGCGAGATCAGGGATTATTTCCTGGGAATAAGGGCTATTTAAGCCCTGGAAGAAGTCATTTAAGACTATAAAGTCAATCATTTAACCATATGTTGTTTTTGATTTTTAGCGTTGTTTTCAGTCACATCTAATTCTTTGCAACCCCTTTTGGACTTTTCTTTGCAAAGATATTAGTTTGTCTTTTCCTTCTCCAATATATGACTTTGGGCAAAATAATTAATATTTTTGGACCTCAGTTTCCTCATCTGTAAAATGAGGTATTTAGACTAACCTCTGTTAACCTCAGTTTCCTTATCTGTAAATGAGGATAATTTACAGTCCTCACAGGACTGTTGTGAGGATCAAATGAAATATTGTGTTTAAAGTGCTCTGCAAATCTTAAAGCTCAATCTAAATTTTAGGTATGATTACTATTGTTTTCAATAATGATAATTCATTATTATAGTCACATAGACTTTATAGGATTTAGAACGCTAAGACCTCAATGATCATTTAGTCCTGTGTTATTCTTCAAATCTTATGCAAAGAAATATGAGAAGATAGAAGATGCTTTACTAAGCAGCTGAATATTTGAGCTGCCTTAGCCTCCTGACCTGATGTGGCCCTTCATTTGGAGCCATCTGCCCAGGAAGATGACCGTATTTATTTGCTCTGCTTTCTCTTTATTGAGGCTGCTTTTCCATACTGGATAGAGATGAAACACACTTTTAAAAACGTAAACTTCTCCTGCAGGACATTAGCCCCAAATGGCAGACTGTTTGAGAGAAATATTGTTAATAGGGAATAACTGAGTAACTTACTGATTTATAAACCCATGGAAAGAAAATGAAGGCAACTTTTCCACTCAGTGTGGTTATTTATGATGTCCAGAGACTCACCCAACTCCAGGATAGAATAGTCTTTGGTCCCTGAGCATGAGAAAGAATAAGAACCAGTATTTTCAAGACTGCTTTTCCTAATAAAATACAGTACTCAGTTTGCATCAAAATTTACCCTGGCCTATTCTTGATTACTGCACATGAACAGATGGTACTTGAGTCAGGAACTCAAAATTAAGGGCATTATAAATAAAGAGAAGATTAAGTCGACCTGTTTCAGTTTGGTAACTTTTCAGTCTCCCTCCTTTGGTGGCTACATTCCATTGAAGAGAAAATTTAGTTTTATGTAAATGATTTAAATTTTGTCATTTCTCTCTCTCCATCTATAAACCACTATGTTTCCTACCACTTTTCTCCCCCCTCCCCAGCCAATATTTATTATTTGTCTTAAGCACTCACCATATGTGTCATATTTTTCATCTTCATAAGAATTCTTTCTTATTCCTTTACTCTCTCCCCACAAAGTTCTTTACTTAAATGACTTTTTATGTATAAATGTATATATTACATATCATTAGTATTATAATTATTGATATATTAATATTAATTATGTATTATAACATGTATAAATATTATAAATATATGTAGTGTATCCTGAACAGAAGCCCCTAAATGCCTCGAATGAAACATTCGAGTTATTCAGTTATTTTGGTCCTGTCTGACTCTTGGTGACCTTATTGGGTTTTTTTTGGCAAAAATACTGGAGTAGCTTGGCATTTTCTTCTCCAGCTCATTTTATAGATGAGGAAACTGAGGCAAATAGGATTAAGTGACTTGCCTAGGATCACACAGCTAATGAATATCTGAAGTCAAATTTAAACTCTATCATGCCACTTAGCTGCTCCAAAATTAAATACATTAGATGGCAAAAGAAATCAATTCTATTAAAATACAATTAATACAATATTCTCCTCCACCTCTCAAAAAAGTTCATGGATCCAAAGTTAAGAACCCTCAGATAATTAAATGACATATTGCCTAAGGTCCCTTCCAGCTGTAACTCATCTTTTTTGCAAAGTCTTTTCCAACATACACCCATCACTCAAGAAGATGGCAAAGAGCCAGGTGGACCCAGAAGGCAGTTCTAACAGGCGCACCTTGTACTGCAAGGAACTCATTTTCCCCAACCAAGGAAAAATTAATTTAACTAATAGCATGCCCAAGCTGCTGCCATCCAGGATAGCAGCCTCTGAGAGTTCTAGACACACTAAATGTATTCTGTGATCACTTTGGAGGGTCCCCAACTCCTGGTAGGAAGCAGTCACCTAGCCAGCCTACTGCTGACACCTTGTGGCTATTCGAAAATGTTTCTGCATTGTCAAAGAGGAGTTAAAAATAAAGTCAATATTGGAAAAACCAAGAGAAATTATAGCCACCTCTTCTCTTCCCTCTCTAAATCCCACATTTTTAATAGACAATTTCCCAAGTTTTATTGTACAAACTACAAAGTGTTCTTTGTAAGTTCCTCTCTGCAAAGTCAGAACTTCTCTGTTTCCAGTGTATTTGTACATTATCTCCCAAATGGGAGAGCTCTGGAGTAGAGATAGTTCTCTGATTGAGCCAATGGTTCAAAGGGTAAGAACATGGATCAGAAGTCAGAAGACTTAGATTCAGGCATCCCTAGCTTTTAGACTTTGATCAAGTCACTGAACATCTCAGCATCTGTTTTCTCATCTGGTGACAGAGTAGGTAAAATAAGAAGGCTGTTAGCTCCACAGTCAAAAATACTACCAGTATGACCAATCCTTGAGCAATCCTTTATGTTTTGTCTTTAAAATGAGGGAGTTGGAAAAGAAAGTCTCTAAAGTCCCTTCTATATTATCTGCGAAAATCAGAGGGTTGGATCAAGATTTCTTCCATTTTGTAAATACTGAAGTGATAAGCACCTCAGTGTGTCACTACTATGTTAGAGTTCTATCTGGTATCATTGGAACTCAAAGGTTGTGTGAAAGATTCATTGCCAAGAAAGCTGAGGAAAGCAGTAGTCTCCATAGACTTTTGCATTAAAACCAAAAAACAAACAACAATAGCAAAAAAACAAAACCAAAAACCAACAAGACAGATATGGTGGGGATGAAAAGATTATTGAATTTAGAAAACCTGGGTTCAAGTTTTGATTCCATATCATTTGATTTGTCTACTGCTACAGTTTCCTTATTTATAAAATGGTGATTTTTTAAAAAACGTAGGATTTTGATGTGAAAGCTATTAGTCTAAACTCTTCATTTAATAGAAACGGAAACTGAGGCATACCATTGGAATATTATTATTATCTAAACAGTGGTTTATTAAGCAAAAATGGGCAGTTGCATAACAACCTGGGACCAAGGCTCTTGGTAGCCAAGGACCTTAATTATTGGTTTCTACCCAGTTAATAACCATTTGGAGATAGTGAAAAACAAGAAAAATAGGAAGAGGTGACTATGACATCAGGTTTCTTACTGATGGAGGATATCAAAAGGCAATCAGGTTGAGGATAATAGGGTATTCTTATAGTTGAATGACATTGGGGAAGGAGAGTAAATTTGTGATTTAAAATCAGGAACTTATAAGCAACTGAAACTTACCTTAACAAAATGGTGGTTAAATAACAAATTGAAGTCACACTATTTTTAATATTACAAAAGTTAAGTTGCCTAAGGTCACTTAGATAGCAAAACCAACATTCTTCTTTTGACTTCAATCTAGGGATTTTCCCCCAAAATAAGGCCACTTCTCCTTCTACTTCAAAAACTTGCTGCTGTGTGGAAAGCAAATTCACAAATATAAAAATATCATGGAAATGTGGTGTGTGATTACAATAAAATTGAAGGAAAAAAAGTAATAATTATCTCCAGACATTCAATTCAATTGGACTCTCCTAGGCCCCTGAGATACAAAATCAAAAATGAAACATCTTTTGATTTCAATAAAAAAGCATGTTGGAGAGAAACAAAAATATACAATAAAAATGCAGCATATGGAGAACAACTACAAAATAATTTGGGGAAGGGATAAGAGAAATAGATAAATTGAGGGATCAGGAAATATAGAAGTTGACACTAGGGATTCTAAGAGGTAGAGGGAGAAAAAGGGAGTTCATTATGCAAAGGAATGGAGATGGGAGATGGAACATTTGGTATAAGAACTGAACTCATTCATCCCCTATGTTGCTCTTTAAAGGGGTGTGACTTTTTCCCTCCCCCAACTCAATCCTATAGGGACTGTTTTGTATCCAAAAGCCCCACTGATCCAGTAAAATAAGCCACAGTCACAGGGAACAATACGTTTGGGATTAGATTGTGGTTTTCATTTAACCTGAAAATGTGGTTTCCCAAAGCTTTGATAATCTCATTAGTTTGTTACAAAGAAACAGGTGCAAAATTTGATCTGTAGAAGGTCAAGTGGGGAATACCCAAGGGGGTGCACTATTCCAAAACTATTTAACCGGATGCCTAACACAGGATAAATGTGAAGTTGCTTTAAAAGTGGGATCCTACTCCCTTTTCTATGATAATGATTTATCTTGATAAAGAATGTTACAAAAAGACATTCTTCTATCCCAAAGGTTCTTCACTTGGGGGGTCTATGAGCTTTAAAAGATAGAGCCAGAAATTGCAGAGATGTCCATCAATTGGGGAATAGCTGGACAAATTGTGGTATATAATGATGATGGAATATTATTGATCTATAAAAATAATGAACAAGCTGATCATAGAAAGATCTGGAAAGATTTACATGAACTGATGCTGAGTGAAACAAGCAGCATCAGGAATACATTGTACACAATAACAGTGAGATTGTGTGATAATCAGCTATGAAAGACTTTGTTCTTCTCAGTGGTTTAGTGATCCAAGGCAGTTCCAATAAACTTTGGATAGAAAACACCATCTGCATACAGAGAACTATGGAGACTGAATGTAAATTAACACATGTTATGTTCATTTTTTTCCTTCTGCTTTTTTTTTCTCTCAGGGTTTTTCTCTTTTGTTCTGATTTTTCTCTTCCAACATGATTCATAAAGAAATGTGTATTTTTTAAAGTACGTACATGTATAAAAAGGAAAAAATAAAGCAATAAAATATAAAATAATAATAATAAAGAAATGATGAGTTCAATATTCTTAAAAATACACAAGGAAATGAGCAGAATCAACAGAACATTGTATATGGTAATATTATTTTAAGAATTATTTTTGAGTGAATGAATTATTTTGAATACTATAAATATCAAAATTAACTATAAAAAACATGAAAGATGCTATCTGCAGCTAGAAAAAGAACTGATAAATAGAAGTATATATAGAATAATTTTACATGTATATATATATATATGTCTTATGGTGTGTATGTATACATATACATATATATGTCTTATAAGAGTCATCTGTAGGGTGGGGAATGAAAGAAAAAAAGAAATTTACACAATAATTTTGATGTGTATTTGAAAAAAATAGCAAGTTGTGCATAGTAGATTTGCAATTTCATGTGTAACCATCTTTTTATTGTAATGTTATAGAAATATTTTATTCCATAAATTAAAAATAAAATTTTGAAAATTTAAAAATCCAGTCAAAAATATTTTTGACAGCTGTACTCCAACACAATTGATTTCTTTTGTAATACTATGTATTTTATTTTATGCATTTAAAAACATTATTCTGATAAAGGAGCCATAAATTTGATCAGTCTTCCTAAAGGATCCAAGACACTGAAAAAGTTAAGAACTCTTGTTCCAGCCATTCTATTGTCTCTTCTGCCTATGCAGATATTAAACTAATATCAATTCTCTTTTTCAAGACTCTCTCCTTTCAATTGTACTTACCATTATCATTTAAATGTTTTCCTCCCCGCAGCCTTTGGAAAGATTAATTAAATGAGATGCATTCTTAGTTAAGTGAACCTAGGATTTGAATCCAGATTCTTACACCTTTCTTGACATGATTTGGTCTGTGCCCAAGCAAATAGAAGACTATGTCTCTGTCCTTTCCAGGCCAGCAGAAGTAGACAAACTAAGAGAAAAAGCAAAATCCTAACGGAAATTCTTCTCCTCTCCCTCCATAACTTTCACTCCCCAGATTGTTAACAAGTGCCTTCAGGAGATCTATCAAGATTACAAAGTTCCTTATTTTCATCAGTAGAAGTACTTTTCTCTCCCCTGACACTGATCTTAACCCCTCAATTTTAGAAGATGGATGATTTTCATGAATTTCTAAGGTTAAAAGTATCATTACCTGGTTTTCATCTCAGATTTGTTTTCAGGTGACAGTCTATCTCTGGATCCAGTTTGATAGATTTTTGGCTTAGTCACATAAATCTGTAACCCTTGGCTCAAAGGGGCAATTATATGGGACTCTCTCTCCTCATTGGTGGAGATTGAATACTCAATGCCCGAAGCCTGTGTGAAGGGCAGGAGAAGCTGACAACAGCTGGAGAGAAGAAAGGAACTCAAATCTTCTGACTTTCATCTCCAAGGGGGAAAATGTGCCATTCCAACCTTTCTTCAGGTGCCTAAAGGGAAAGAAAGACTTTGAGAAGAAGCCAATATGTAGAGGAGGTGGCTGTTTCTATTGTGTCCCTTCTTCAGCTTGTTCCAATAAAGACTTTGGAAAATTTTTTCTTGGGTGAGATCGGAGACTCTGCTAATTGAACTGAGTCATCTTGCTTCTAACTGGAGAGCTCAATTCTCCTATGTATAGTTTCTCTGCTTTGTGTTTTGCTATTGATTTAGATAAATGGTTTTATTTGTTATTTCCTATATGTGTTCATTTTATTATTGGCTCAGCCGTAAGTCCATTCAAGATATAGGAATAAATGCTGCCAATTCTAAGCCTTCCAGGACCCAACTCATTATTGAGAGTGAGAGATAGGGTAAAGATTCCCTCTGCTAAATTTTAAAAAGCTACAAACTTGGATTATAGTTGGATTTTCCACAGTATCCAAGAGATCCTACAATAATATCCTCCTGATAGTTTTATGAGGGTTAAGAAACAGTGTGAACCAGAGGTCCCAAAGCAAGCAGATGAATTTGATTTCATATATATTCCAGAAACTTTATGGGAAGGATATAGTATGTACAAAATTGTATAACGCAAATAAATAAAAAGGGTGCATATTAAGAATAAAATAAAAGGGGGATGTGGCAAATGCTGGAGAGGATGTATACAAATTGGCACACATTCATTGTTGGTAGAATTGTGAACTGATGCAACTATTTTGTAGAGCAATCTGGAATTATGCCCAAACAGTTATTAAACTCTCTGTATCCTTGCCCCAGCAATACTATTACTTGGTCTATTTCCAAAGATGATTAGGGAAAAAGGAAAAGAAATTATATATTCTAAAATGTGTTATTGCTCCATTGTGATGGCAAAAAACTGCAGGTATACCCATCAATTGGGGAATGGCTGAACAAGTTATGGTACACGATAAGAAATGATGAGCTAAGTGATTTTAGAAAAACATGGAAAGATTTGAATGAAATAATGAAGAGCAAAATGAGTAGAACCAAAAGAACATTATATATAGTAACAACAATATTGTTTTAAGAACAACTTTGAACAAATAAGTCATTTTGTCTATTCTAAATACCCAATTAACTATGAAGGACATATGAAAAAGGAAGCTATCTACATCCAGAGAAAGAACTAATAAATGGAAGTATGTATAGAATTTTATATTTATATATAAGCTTATATGTGTTTGTGTGTGTACACATATATGTGTATGTGTAGTATATATATATATATATGTATGTATAGGTGTAGTATATATATGTATATACATGTGTGTATATATATGGTATATATGTGTGTTTGTATGTTTGTGTATATGTACATACATACATATGCATATGTGTGTATACATATATATATACATACCAACACACACATATATACCTATTTATATTAAATAGTAGACATCTCTAAGCTGGGGGAAAAAAAGAAATTTCATTATACTTTCATTGTATTTTGAAAGGAATATCAAATTGTGTGTAGTAGATTTGCATTTTCATGTATAATCATCTTTTTATTGTACCATGTTACATTTATTCCATAAATTAAAAGTAAAATACATTTTTAAAAATATATAATAATAATAATAGTATTTATATAGCACTTTCAGGTTTGCAAAGTATTTTATATATCTTATTTTATTTTTCAACCTCACAATTATTGTCTTCATTTTACAGATAAGGAAGTTGAGGCAGATTGTGGTTAAGTGACTTATTCAGGGTGATATAGGGTGTTTTGAGGTAGAATTTGAACTCAGATTTTCCTGACTTCAAGTCCAATCATCTATCCACTTTATGACCCAAAGCAGTGTAAGAAAATCTATACTGGTGGGAAGAAGAAGTAGAGAGAAATTAAATGAAAGTCAATGGAAATGGAAACAGAAGTAATATTGTGATAGGGATACACTACAAATAAGCTAAACAGAAAGAGAAAAGAGAAGAAGAGGTTGGGAAACAGATTTTACACCTGCCACGGAAACATGATATTATAATGTAGGGGACTATTTATCTGGATATCTGTGGTATTCTCTCTGTGTCAAAAATAAAGCTATTGTTGTATCTATTATTTCCCTTAATGAAAATTTTATCTTTCAAAAGATAAAGGGGAAAGTAGAAAGGGAAACTATATTCTGGACCTGATTTTGACCAAAAAGGAGATAGTGGTTATTAAAGAAGGAAGATCAGATCACTCCATCCTACAGTTTGTGATGGTGAAGAAAACAAGTGAAAATCAAGCATTTGGGACATGTACCCTAGGTTTGAAGAGAGCAAATTTCAAAGAGCCTGTGGCCTACTCTTTTAAAAGGAAGATTGAATAGAAAGGGATGAGGATCTTTCAAGAATGAAATTCTAAAACTTCCAGCAAAAATTATTCCAAAAAAGATAAAAGGGGAAAACAGACCAATAAAACCAATGTGGATGTACTGAAAACTACTTGACAAATGCATATTTTAAAAAAATTATTATTTGTTTTAACATTCTTTTCTTTTTAAATTTTGTGCTCCAGATTCTCTCTCTCCTTCCCATTTCCTCCCCACCTGCTAAGAGGGCAAAAGGAGGATTAACTTCCTTTTTTTTGACTGATAATTTTTGTTTTCAATTAACATTAACATTTTAATTAACATTTTTAATTTTCTTTTTAAAATAATATTTTTCTCCAATTTCATGTAGAAACAATCTTAAACTTTTTTTAAGTTCCAAATTCTCTCCCTTCCTCCCTTCTTTTCTCCTTTCCTGATATCCCTGATATGTTCATGTGGACTATTTGTGCCCAACCTGTGGTAAAGCCTTCTGAGCCCATATAAATTCGATGAATCAAAGTTGGACACACTGTACCTTGATTCCAGCATAGTGAAGTCATTTTGTCTTCTTTGAGAACAAAGGACAATAACCATCTCCCTTCCCTGAGATGGTAAGCAATCTGATATAGGTTATACATGTACAATTATGTACAGCATTTTCATGTTAGTAAATAATGCATATTTTTAAAATCATGCATGAATTACTAAAGATAAAATACATCATTTTAATTACATGACATTGAAAAGCTTTTGAAGAAATAAAATTAAAACATCTAGGATCAGAAGGAAAAGCAATCAACTGGGGGCTAGAGCATCAGATATTTCTGATAAAAATTTGATATTCAAGGTACATAGACAACTACTAGAAATAAGCAAGGAAAAAAAAATCATTCCCCAACAGATGAGTGATGAAAGAATATGAACTAGTAGTTCTCAAAAGAAAAAAAACCTTTTAACAGTCATATAAAAGAATGTTCCAAATCACTAAAAATAAGATAAATATAATTTTTTTTAAAAACACTTTTTCATTTACACTCCACAAACTAGAACAAAATGACAAAAGATAGGAATCATCAGTGTTTGAGGGACTGGAATACTAATGAATTATTAGTAGAATGAGTATGTACTATGTATCAATGTACTGTGTACTGTGAATCAGTACAACCATTTTGAAAAGTAATTTGGAATTTTGCAAAATATCTATAAAGTTCAGATTCTTTGACTTACAGATTCCAGGCTAGGTATATACCCCAAGGAGATCACTGAGAAAAAGAAAGTCTCCAATAGTCACTGAAATATTTATAATAGTATTTTCAGGGTTATAAAATATATTTATTATATAGCACTTTGCAAATTCTAAAGTGCTTTATTCATGTTAGTTATTATTTTGTGTTAACAAAAATCAATATTTATTGAATGAGGAATGGCTTAATAAATTTTAGTACCTAAATATATTGGAATGTTACTATATCATAAGAAACAACGAGCCTGGAAGTTGTCAAGAAACCAAAAAAGACTTCTAGAAATTGATATGAAGTGATGGAAGCAGGACCAGGAAAACAATATGGACAATA
Source organism: Antechinus flavipes (assembly GCF_016432865.1). NCBI lineage: Eukaryota > Metazoa > Chordata > Mammalia > Dasyuromorphia > Dasyuridae > Antechinus > Antechinus flavipes. The sequence continues at coordinate 284,994,465 of NC_067401.1, read as the reverse complement.
ACTACAATGTAAATGGAAAGAACTACTGCAAAGTTAAAAAAAAAAAAGTGAAATGAAACAAAAAAAAAATTATTGGCCTCAAAAAAGAGAAATAAAACATTTACCCTCCTAATTCCACATCATCCTTTCCTTTGCCGAGATACATGGGTGTGTAGTATTGCATATGATATTAGCATTTTTTGATATTTTGTTCAGTTTTGCAGATTTTTGTCTTTCTTTTTCTTCTTTCCTTTCCCTTTAGATCCTTCAGTATATATATTAACTATCTTTCCCAACTTCCATCAAATTTAGTAAGCTAATCATCTATGATTTTATCCAAGTCATTCATTGATAGAAATGTTAATAGCATGAGAGCAAACATATCCCTGGAGCATTCTACTACAGAGATCCCATACCTCTGATATTCAACCATTGACAATAGGTTTTTGAATCTGGACATCCAAACAGTTATGAATTCATCTAGCATTTTCACAGAACTCATACTTCTCCATCTCCCTCACAAGAATAGTATGAGAAACTTTATCAGAATTCCCAATAAGATTTAGGTAAATTATATCCACAGTGTCCCCCTTATCCATTCATCCAATAATTCTGACAAAACAAGGAAATGAAATTAGTCTGACATGACCTGTTCTTGATGAAACCATTCAGGCTCTAAGTAATTACCTGGTTCCTTTGAAATGTTCATCAACCCTTTCCCAAGAATTGAAGTCAAGCCCACTGGTTCACAGTTTGCACACTCCATTCTCTTATTTGGACAATATCTGTATTTCTTTAATTTTGTTGTATTTCTTCCACTTACCTTTGTCTTTCAAATATCCTTGACAATGGCTTGGCAATCTTATCCACCAGTTTTTTCCTGATGTAATTCCTTGACATAGTTAACTCAAATTCACTATTAGTAATAATAATAATAATATTTTTTTGATGATCATGATGATTCTAGGTGTGTATGTGTCTTCTAGTCATTAAAATTTTATTATATGGAAGAAGGTCTGAAATTTTCCTACCTGACCCTGAAGGAGAGAGTTAAAATCAGAGCAATCTGGATTATAGTATCTCAATAGGCACAAGTTGTGGAACATCCTGGACTTAAAATCAAGAAGACCTGAATTCAAAATTTGTGTCACTTACAAGCTGTGTGACTCTGTGCAAGTCACTTTATTTCTGCCTGCCTCAGTTTCCTCCTTTGAAAAACAGTAATAGCACTCACCTTCCGTAGGGGGTTGAAACTCTGAATATGTGCACTGGAATCAGACGATGGAGCACTTAAGGCTAATTACTGATTGGACAATACTCTATTAGCATATGCTTGGAAAATGGCCCTTCCATACAGATAATTGTAGGAGGGATTAGGGGTGGAGTAAGACAAGCCAGAATCACTTTGTCGGTGGACAAGGAGAAGGAAGGTTGTAAAGAGCTTTTGTCAATTCCCTTCACTTCTACTCCTAAAGACCAAGAATAAAGTCCAAGGACTTTTGCTTATCCTGACTCCGGCTGATTCTAAGGCATCCAGGGTGCTAATCCGGACTTCACAACCTTCTATGGTTATTGTGAGGATAAAATGAAATAATAAATGTCAAATACTTTTTTTAACTTTAAAGGACTATGTCAATGTTATTGTTGTAATAATAATTGTAAACAATTAAGAAGGATGCAAGGAGTTTTCTTTCACAATGAGTTGTCAAGAAAATGCTGAATTATTACTTATTGGTAGTGCTGTATGGGAGATTGTTGATAAGATATAGGTTAGACTAGATGGCTTCTAAAATCTGAATTAGACATCATATGTCTAATAATCACTATTTGCATCATGTGTAGCTTTGATCTTTGGTGATTTTTAGTGTTCCAAGATTCCCACCCATCCAAAATGCCAGAGAAAAGATCTACATTTATTATGGAAGGGGGAGTAGGAAGAAGTTTAAAGTTATAGTCATACATTCATGTAATCTCAGAAGAATTCCCTTAAAGCACTTAAGATCACATAATAACCACTCACATTTTTATAGCATTGTACTTAACAAAGGGTATTTCTTACAACAACTCTAACAGAAGTTTTGGGGTTTTGTCAGGGAAGGAAGAAAAATCTATATTTGTAATTTCATCATTTTAGAGAATTACTAGAATGAAATCTGTTTCCATCAATGCAGATCAATAACTTATGTATAACTTAAAGAGTTAATTGGGTTGCTGAAATATAAGTTTCATGACTTGCCCATGGTTATCCAATTAAGAATACATCAGAGGAAGGACTTGAAGTCAGTTCTTCCTAATGCCAATATTGTCTCTCTATCCACATCATACTGCCCCTTTAAAAAATGTATTATTCTATCTTTTTCTCCACTCACATATTAAAACAATTTTAAACATTTTTAAAGTTTTCAATTTCAAGTTCAATCTCCCTCTTCCATCCCCTCCCCTCTCCTTGAGACAGTAAGCAATCTGATTTAGCTTATAGGTACAAGCATTATTAGCCCCATTTTAACAATGAGAAACAGTGTCCCAAAAAATTAAGTGGCTTGTCCAGGATGGAATGTTAAGTACTCAGAAAACTTAAGTATTGGGGCTGCAACCCAGACCTTCTTCAAGGCTAGTGTTCTTTCCCATAAAGAACCTAATGACCTCTTAATATAACTGAATCCTGCTGAAAGTGAGGGGAGAGAGTTGTAATGTGTTTCCAAGACAAGGAGTGTTCCTAACCTCTTTAACCATTGACCCTGTCTCTAGTAACCACAGGTTTCTTTATTGATCACTAAGAAAGGCTTGGTTGTTCTCTCAGGTCATTAACTGCCAGAGCTAAGCTACTAATAGCTTTATTCTCTTTGGAGGGTGTGGTGGTGAGGAAAATTGAGATGACATGATATTTCTAGCCTAAACAGTAGAATTCCTTAAAATCCCACTCATTCACATAGAAAGCCAGGCAGCAGACAATACAGCAACAATATGCTCTGACACAAGGAGAAGCCCTCATGGGCCAACATGACTTCCAGACTTAGAGGTGAACTTGCAGAAGAGCCTCATCTGACTTCCTGGAACCTCTCATTAAAGGCTTCTGTGCACACATCAGAAGGATGGAGCAATGGGCCAGCGGGAGTGGATGTGCCAGCTAATTAGTCTATCAAACCTTCTGCTCCTCTGGAAGTCCCAGCCCTGCTGGACAGTGCAGCATTTTGTGTTCCTGGTGTCAAATGGCCTAGTTCCACCTCTCGATGGTACTGGTATTTGGTTGGTCTGCCAGGGCTCCCATTTGGCCCATAAAGAGCAAACATCTGCTAGGGTTCTGGTTGGCTTGTTGGCCGATTTTAGAAAGGTTGGGGGAATTGGGATGGGGGGTGACCGGGAGAAGGAAAGGGATGGAGGAGGAGGGGGTGGCCTGCAGCATTAGTAGAGCTGTTCTGGAGGAGTTAATTAGATTCCATGGAAGAGTTTCAGCTAGCAGGGGCCAAGCTTAACCATTTGAGAAGTGGAAGCAGGACTGGGAAAATGGGATTTCACAAAATCTCATCAAAAAAAAAACAAACCCTAAAGCAGAGGCTGTGAGTGTTTTCCCATCCATTGCCTTGCCTCCTCCAAATGTTTCATTTTCTCACCAGTTGGCTATTATTTTCTAACGCATTTTGATAATTACTTTATCAATCAAGAAAGATAAACAAAAGCCTAAAAATATATTTGCGAGAACAAATTTCCTGAGCCAACCATTCTTCGGTTCTACTTTATTCGTTGAGCTCAAGGAATGGTTTAAGTTCTGGGAAATTCATTCAATGGGATTATTTACACTGATCGTTGGGTGCTAGTAGTTATCATAGGTACCAGTCAGAGAAATTCAGCTAGTAGGGCAATGTTGTCCAAGCAAGATATATAGGTTGAAAGTTCTTGTCCCAAATCTCTTTATTTGATTATCCCTTCCTGGTCATTTTTTTTAATGAGGAGATTACAGTGTTAAAAGTTAGGATAAGCCTTCATGTGGCACCTCTCTAAAAATAAAGCTCATGGAGCTCATCCCTGTCACAGTAATTGTTTTCATTAAAGAAGGGAACAAAAAGTTCCTGTTACTTTAGAGATGAGTATAACATTTCAAAATTGAAAATATTGTCCAGCTAAACTCTTTGCAAAAAGAAAGAAGATATGCACAAACATTTTGATCTTATTTGAGACCAAATATGTTGTAATCTAAGGTCTTTGTTTATAGAGCAGAATCCCTACTAAGGAATGGTAGAGTTTGGAGAAAAGGAATCATTAGCATTAGCCTAAAATTCCTAACTTTGGTAATGAGAAAGCCAGTAGGATTTGAGAATGAGTTTCTCAAAATTTACTTCCATGCACCATCCCCTTAAAGCTGCCATTTTTGAGAGTGAGATCTGCCAGTATTGGGTTTGGGGGAGGGTACTTTTCCAGTTGAGACCAGAACAATTGGGACTTATTCCATACCTATTCCCTAAAACCTATAGAATCCTATATGGATATCAGACACGAAGGAAATTATCTAATTTATAGCTGTTCATGTGAAAGCCGCCAGGAGAATCGTAAAATGATTCTCCATATGGTGCCCGGAAGCATCCAAAAACTATATGAGAAAGGGGCTTGGACAGAAATTTTCCATTTTAGGGATAAAGGATAAAATCATAGCATTTGTAGCCATCTAGAAAAGGGAACTCCCACTAGGGTAACCTGAGGGGGTCATTCTGGAATGGCCTGCCCTTAATAGAAGATCACTAATATGAGGCTTGGAGGTGTTGGGGTTTTATTTTTGTTGTTTTGAGGGTTTTTTTGTTAAACAACTTCATGTTTTCTGGCAAAAAGTGAATTCTACAGTTCCATTGCATGGAGGCTTCAGAACATGGTTTGCCAAATGGAAAAACATTTGGAGGTTGGGAAAAAATCTTGCACATAAATTACCAAAAGCATGGAGAGCTTGAAAGAGGGATCAAATTAGAAGCCAAGGAAAAGACAGGGAGGTGCCAAAGTTAAAAGAGAGGAAGGAAGGGAGAGACAGACAGACATAGACAGACAGACAGAGGCAGAGAAATAGATACAGAGATAGAGAGAAAGAAACACATAGAGGCAGGGAGATACAGAAAAAGAAAGAGACTGAGAGTCAGATTCAGAGAAACAGAAATGAAAGAAAGAGACAGAGACAGAGAGAGAGAGAGAGACAGAGAGAGAGAGAGAGAGAGAGAAGAGAAGAGAGAAAGAGAGAAGAGAGAGAGAAGAGAGAGAGAGATAGAGACAGAGAGAGACAGAGAGACAGAGACAGAGACAGAGAGAGAGAGAGAGAGAAAGAAAGAGAGAGAGAGAGAGAGAGAGAGAGAGAGAGAGAGAGAGAGAGAGAGAGAGAGAGAGATACAAACACAGAGAAACAGAGAGGAGGGAGAGAGAAGAAGGGAGGGAGGGAGGAGAGACAGAAAGTGAATGATTTCTCTTAAAGCCTCTCCTTCAAACTGGAAAGCAAGCTTCTAAGTCATGTCCTAGTCTCATAAAAGCCATGTGCCTAGATGATGAGAAATATCCTTTAAATGGTTAGATTAAGCCTCCATTTTTCATCCCCTCTCCCTGTGCTCTCGATGGATTATGCTAAGTGCTACCCACGGGTAAGAAACACAGAGGGCTCCTTGTCTTCAACTGTGGCAAAGGCCAGTTACACACTTGTTAATTTCCTGATTTATGACACAGTAAAGAAGGAACTGAGAGGGTGTCTTTTTTTCCCCCTATTCTTTCTTTCTTTCTTTTTTTTCTTTTGGTGGAAACTATTAAAACAGAGGCAGATCAGGAAGTTTGTGATAAAGAAAAGACAGACTCTCCACTGACATGCAATCTCCCTCTTGGCTTGAGTAAACCTTCTCCTTCAAGGCTCTGCGATCAACAGGGTCTGGGCTCACATTTCACCACTAAATCTGAGTCAACAATCTCTAATCTGGACACTGGGTTCGGAATCCGGGCTCAAGTTGCACTTGGAAGCGAACAACAGGGACAAGAGGAGAAAAATACGGCCTTTGTTTCTGGTTCGATCGTCCAGCCTGTGCTGAGCTGAGGTCATGTGTCATTTTCTGTCATCAACAAGATAAAAGTTTGCACCTCTCTGGCCTTGAAATGGCTTTCCTGCCACTTATTTTAAGTATGGGAAGATCTATGCCCAAGAATCAGGGGCACAAGTTGGACGAGCAGCTCAGATTTGGACTTCTTTTCATCTTTCTGACATGTGATACCGTGACATAAGCAGCCTGCAGCGGGTTGCTATGCAGATATACAATTTCTGAAAAGTTACACCAGGAAAACGAAAACCTCGTGCTGGATTAGCATTTCACAAAGAACAAGGATAAAATGTGTAGCAGTTCGACTAAAAAGCTAAAAAAAAATAGGTGAATTAAAGTTTCATGAAAACAATCTCTTTCCAAAAAAATGGAAAAAAAAAGATCAATAAGCATAAAAGTATCTTATTGCATTCCTGGCCCTCAGTCTCATACTCTAATCCAGCTACTGTATATGAAGGAGATACTGTGTGTTGAATGGTGGAAACTGGGTAGGAGGTTTCTTGGGGGTGAAAGAGGTGGGTTGGGGAGAGAAAAAAAGATAGATGTTAATGTTTGGATGCTGATATATATTTTTTAATTACCTCTCTTTTCTCATTAATTTTTTTTGACATAGCTTTGTAATAGTTTTATTTTTAAAAGTGAATCTTTTAAAAAAATACTAATAGAAAATGATATTTTGGATTTCCAGACAAATGTACTTCAGTTCCCTGTTCTTTTTCCCTCTCCAAGTTTTCAAGTCAAAGACCATGTGCTCTCCTGATTTTACTCTGTCTTCCCAATGAATAATGAAAGCTATTATGAATAACAAAAATAACACCATTTGAAACAATTTGGGAAAAAAGCATGTTTACACACAAAGATAAAGGTGAGAAGAAACTGGAGATTTAATTTAAGGAGAAGAGCGGGAGAAGAAAAGTTCTCGGGATTTCCTTGCCATATTGCAGTGACATTACAGAGACATCTCAGACTTTTCTGTATCATTGCTGAAGTATCCTTTATATGCTTTCCTTTGTCTACATTGCCTAAATAAAAGCTTCAGTATCACTTTGAAATTTATAAAGTAGTTTTTTACAAAGTATTTTTTTACTCACCTTAATTTATTTGAACTTATAAGATAAGCATATACTATGAATATTTTAATTTTGGGGGGTTGAGATTTCATTAGTCCTTAACCTCAAGGAGCTTACAATTTAATGAAGATAACATACAAAAGGAAGTTGAAATGGTGGAATGGGGATGGCCACTAGGTGGTACCCAACTTGGTGTTCCTTGGAATCATTGCCAAGCAGAGAAACTGATGGAAAATGGAGTTATCTAAAAGGTGTTGAGTCCTCTATAAAGCAAGATTTTGGTAGGAGTTTAATGCTCCACCCGTCAGCCCTCCAATCAGAAGGGATAGCCAATTAAGGGTGAGTTGAGAAGGTGTTGAGTATCAAAAACCTGAGTCAATCTGTAAGATGATGAGATTTCAGATGATCAGGTTATCCTAGGGTGGAGCTCCATGGAGTGCAAGCCAAGCTGAGCTATGGTCTTAAAGATCTGTTCTGGGCACTGAGAAGCTAATTGACTCTCCCATGGTGAAACAACTAGTATTTAAATTTAAACCATTTCAGTGAGCATTTATTAAGCACTTATATTGTGGAAGGAGGATATTCTAGAAATGGGGGATGGGAGATGAAATGTTACCTGCAAAGAAAAACAAGCAAGCCGGTTTGGCCACAGTGTAAAGTAAAGAAAAGAGAACAATGTGGGTAGAATAGAGCCAGGTTGTTAAAGACTTTTAAGAGCCAAAGAGACTAAGTCATATTGTATCCTAGAGGCAAAAGAAAGGCATTGGAATTTCTTGAGTAGGAAGGTGATGTGATTAGACCTGTGCCTAAGGAAAACAATGATGGTGTGGAGGGTTCGAATTAAAGACAGGAGATATCAAAGGCAGGGAGAGCAGTAATACAGTAATAGTATAGGCAAGAAATAATAAGGGCTTGCAACTAGGGTAGTGACCATGCCAATAGAGAAAGGGATATTTAAGCAATGTTGTAGGGATAAAATCACAAATATTTGCAAATTAATTGAATATCACATCAGGGGTGAAGGAAGTGTCAAGAATATCTCTAAGTATAGCACATCTGGGTAATCAGAAAAGTTGGGAAGAGAATAAACATTTATGTGGTTGTACTATATCACATTGCTTGATGTTTGGCGGAAGGGAGTAGTAAGGAAAGGAGAGAGAAAAAATTTTCAAAATCTTACGAAAATGAATGTTGAAAACTATTTTTACATGTAATTGGAAAAATAAAATACTATTGAAGAAAAAAAGAGAAAATAAATATTTTTGTTACATCTACTGTGTACCAGATGTTCTGTTAAGCACTTTGACAAATATGATCTCATTTGATCCTCACAGCCACCCTGTGAGGCAGGGGATGTTATTATTCCTATTTGACAGTTGAAGAGAGTTTGATAAGATGATCTATATGGTCCATTCCACTTCCAAATCTGTGACTGCTATTTTGTATTTATGCTACTTAATTCAGCAGTTAGCTTATGTAACTTCTATGGTTGGTCCCCCTAGATGCATAAAAATTGAGGAAAGAGAGACTAACTGACTATTTAATATTCAGGTCTTAAGGATCATGGGAGAGGTAGAAGAATGAAAATTAACATACTTTAAAGATTCTTCCACTGGACCAACTAATCGACTAATTCAAAGTGGGAGTAGTACATTTGCCCTGAAATGTTTAAAATCCAAATAGAGTTGCTACTTGAGTTGACAATGATATTTAAATAAGTGAATGTAGTCCAATGGAGAGACTGCCTGGCATAATACTTCAAAAGTTGGCCTTGGAGACAGAAAGACCAGTATTCAAGTCTTCAGATACATACTTGAAGTATGACTTCAGGCAGATCACTTAATTTTTTAGATTTCCCAGGCAACTCTGAGACTAAAAGTAAGGTGACCTGTTTTCTTCTGGGTGGAGAGAAGTTTCCACCCCAGGGACTCTCCCAAATGATGAAATCACAGAACTATATCCAAAATACAAGTAACCCACTGTCAACTGGAGATTCAGTCCAGATGTGTATGTAAGAAATGGATTGTTCACACCTTCAACACCTGTAGCCCATCTCAGCTCATTGAGCTTTGGGGGAAGGAGGGAGAGAAGGAAATGTTTTATTTTCATATACCCCAACTGGCTTCTAACATGTTTAACATTCACCCATCAATCTTAGTGAGAGCCAAGGGGAGAGAAGACCTAATAGTTAGAAAATCAAACTACATTGAAATGGAAAAATGTGTGTACGTCACTCACGTGCATCATAACATCCTCCATTTATTTCCTCTAGGGATGAAGAAATTCAAGTCTGGGACTGATTGACGATATTAAATGTACCTCTGCTCTTTTTTTTGAACAGCCTTTCTCTTTCCTCCTCATCCAAATCTGTCCATAAGCAGATGGATATTTGCATATTTGGCCTTTTAAAGGACCAAGGGAAAAAGATGCTATTATGCTGCAGAGGTTTGTTTTTTGGTTCAAGCCTGTAAGTTCAGTGATGTAAGAAAACCCCTGCCTCTCATGAAAAAAACACCTTTTACTGATTCAAGTAAAACAGCTCCTATACAACTTTTAGACTTAGAGAATTGTTGCAGTGGTGGGGAAGGGATGGTGGGGAAGGATGGGGAAGTGACTATAGCCAGAAGGAGGAATAAGCCAAACCCTAAGTCTTCCTGACTCCAAGACCTACTCCCTATTCTCTATGTATTCCCTTCTATACAAAAGTGGGGGATGCCTGCATCACACAAGTTTGGGCGTTAAAGAGCTAAGTGACTTGATCATTTACAACAGTATAATTTAAGTCCTTCCACTCTTATAAGTCTTGTGCTCATTTTACTCTTGCTCATTGTATACTTCCAAAGAGGAATACTTATATTGCCTTTTCATTCCTTTGCAACTTTCTCATGATTAGGGTATAATAGAGAGATCACACATAAAAAATGTAGCTCTGGTTCCAGCCCATGCTACCAATGTGACTTCTGGCAAGTTCTTTGATCTTTCTGGGTCTCAATTTCCTCATCTGTGAAATGGACTAGAATATATCCAACACACTTCCCAGCTCTATGGTTATAGGATGTCCTTGATTCTATACTAATAGGTTCTTTCTTGGTGTTTAGGAATAAGTATGAATTCTCCTCTAGAAATGTTTTTGTGTCAAGAACCTCACTGATATCTAGATTCATTCCAGCTCTAGGAGTCTATGATTCCTTCCCTAAAGTTGTTGGCAAGAGACTGTACATTTGATTTTGCGTTCCCTTAGCACCTAGTAAAGTGTTTTTCAGAGTAGGGACTTAATAATTTTGGTTGAGTAAATGGAATGGACAAATGAATGAATTAGGCAAGAATTTTGATGACTTTCCCTAAACACTAAACTGCATAAATGACATCTTCATCTAATTGTCCTGTGCTTTGTTGCCAAAGGAAATTATTTTCTACAAATAGGTAAATAAAGAGACTTTTTTTCATTTAAGAAGAAATTGCTTATAATAGCACTAATATGTTTGTTTCCCTCCCCACAAAAGGAAAAGGATCTACTTATACAAAAATATTAATAGAAATTCTTTTTTATGGTGGTGGAAAATTGGAAATTGAGGAGATGCCCATCAAATGGGGAATGCTGAACAAGTGGTGGTATATAATTGTTGTGGAATATTTTTGTGCTACAAAAAATGACAAGCAGGAGGTTTTCAGAAAAACTGAGAAAGACTTATGTGAACTGATTCAAAGTGAAGTGAGCAGAACCAGGAAAACATGGTATACCGCAATCACAGTATTATATGACAATTATCTAAATGATTTAGCTATTCTCTGCAATGCAAAACAATTCCAAAGGACTTCTAAGGAAAATGTTAGCCACTTCCAGAGAAAGAACTAATGAAATCTGAATGCAGTTCAAAGCATACTTTTTTTAGCTTTATTTTTCTTGGGTTGGGTTTTTTTTTGGTCCATGTTTTCTTTTACAACATGACTAATATGGAAATATGTTTTGCATGAGTGCACATGTATAACATATGAAATTGCTTGCTTTTCCATGAGGAAGGATGGGAGAAAGAAAAAGAAAGAATTTGGAACTCAAAATTAAAAAAAACTAATATTGAAAACATTTACATGTAATTGGTAAAAATTAAAAAGAAGGAATTGTTTAGAGTAAAATGTGTCAGCTGTTAGGTTCTTGCTTACCCCTGCAATTTATGATTATGGCACAGAATTTCCATGGTGTTAGATGATATCAAGAAATATGGTCATGAGGAGGAAGGTCCAATTAGTTTTTTCTTTCATTAAAGTAATACTTAAGTCAAACCTACATGATATTCATGGGTTCAAAAGGATATTATACACTATGCAAGGCACAACAGGTATCCTTTGCATAGGTTTCATTCAAGTCTAGACCTAATGACTAGCAATCACCTGAAAACTAAGTTACCCAACTATCCCACTCAGACTCTCAAGCAGTAGCCCTAGTGGTGGTTCATGGGTCCTTGAAATGAATGTAGGATCACCACTTTTCTGTAAATCTGGAAGAGGCCCACTGTACAAAGTTTTAAGTGGGTGCCCAGAACTGTAACGTAATAGCTCTGTTTGGCCAATTTGGTATATTGACATTGTCAGTGTTTTTGAAGACTTTTTTTATGTCTTTGCCCTGTCTCTGCCAATTCAATTTTAAGCCCTGCCAGGGTTTTCATTTTGTTCCTCTCTCTTACCCTTTCATATTTTGCCATTATACCTAGAATGATATGGGGACGGGGGAAATTCAATAAATGTTGACTGATTCACTCCCTTACTCATTTTCCAGGAAGTCGAGTATCCTCCATATCTTCTCAGAAGCCAAAAGGTGAAGTGAGCCGTAAATCATTACTGTCCAATGTTTTTGTTCATGTTTAAAATTAGGGCCAAGTTAGAATGAAACTGAATCATCTGCACAAATGCTCAGGAGGTTAAAAAAAAAAATTCTGGATCAGTTTAGGTTTCCATGGTCATTCTACGGATTAGATTTCAGGGTTGGTTTGTATTTCTTTTCTATAGATGATTTTCAGGTCTAAGAGATATTGCACTCTGGAAATGCTGAGTTTAAAAGGAGGAGGAAAAGAAGACAACAATATACTGATGTCTAATGATATTCTCTAGCGTAGGGAACAAAGGAAACTTTTGTTTCCAGAAGGGTCAAAATGTTTGCCGACAAGCTTGGACAGCAGACAAAAGCAAAATTAATATCCTGTGTGATTGTCTCTCAGGCCAAGTCCAGATGAATAGTGCTATCAGGGATGGCTTACCAGGCAGGAAAACTGATGGCCGATTCTCTCCAACCTGGCATGTCCTCTGCTGAGCCTGTTCAGCTCATTTGGAGACTATGTCATTGGCACAGAATTGTACCCAGAGGCCTCCGCTGATGATGCCCCAGGGCTAGGAAAGCATGAGCCAGTGTGGCAGAAACCACAGGATGATCATTTGAAAAAGATTTCCCTTGGACGGCACATTTTTAATGAGCACCTGCTTTTGATATGCAAATGTTTAGGTACCATAGAGAAACTAGGCTGACCCCAAGGTGAACTGCTGGTTGCCATACACCCTTTATAAAAGCTAAATAATACCAAAGAGAGGCATGATGGTGTAGGAGATAGAGAATTAGAGTTAGGAAAATTTGAGTTCAAATTCTATGACACTTACTGGATAAATTACTTAATATCTTAATTCCTGAAATGGTACATCACAACAACCCTTACTAATCTTCCTCAATAGGGAGTTTCTATAGGGATTTGGGATTTCTATACCTTCTACAATGATGAAATCACAAATCAGATTAAAACGAATAGACACCCCAAACAAAATATATGGCTAATGTTGGGATGTGGAAATGGGTAGAAAACCTGCAAATAGCACATAGATTGAGTTACTATCTTTTTCTTGATTTGCATTCCTGTTTAGGTAGATCTCTATTAACAACTTAGTTTTGGAAAGAAGTCTTAAGAGCTGAAAAACTGATTTGAGAACGACTTTGGAAGAGAAACAAACACAAGATTTAGAGTTGTAAAGGAGGAGAGGAAATTCAGTCCAATCCCTATACTTTATAGTCAATAAACAAGCAATTATTAAGTACTTATTAAGTGCCAGATACTATGCTAAGTGATTTGAATACATAGGAAGGTTAAAAAGTCTCTGGCTTTAAGTAGCTCACAGTCTAATGTGAGAGAGTATAAAGAATTATGTACATACAAATTATATATGTGTGTGTGTTTGTATAATATATGCATATATGTGATAAATTGGAGATAATCAATAGATTGCAAAAATTGAGATTCAGAGGTCACACAAATAATGTTTGACTGTGCCCCAAATACCAGAGCCATTCCTTGTAATGTTACTTTCCATCTACTCTTAAGGCATTTTGTTATTATTCAGTTTTTCAGTAGTATCTGACTCTTCATGACCCCATTTGGGGTTTTATTCAGTTATTTCAGTAGCATCTTCATGACCCCATTTGTGGTTTTCCTATCAAAGATACCAGAGTCATTTGCCATTTTCTTTCTCCAGCTTATTTTATGATGAGGAAACTGAGGCACACTGAGATTAAGTCACACAGCTAGTAAATATCTGAGGCCAGATTTTATGAGTCTTCATGATTCCAGGCCTTGCACTCTATTGTGCTCAATGCATTTTACATGTCCCTATTTATTTACATGTTGTTTCTAATGTTTAAATGTACATTTCTTGAAGACAAGGATTGATGGAAGGTTTTTGCCTTTCTTCTAATGCTTTTAGTGTGCAGTGTTTCACACATTGCAAATGCTTAATAAATACCAATTGATTGATAATAAAGAGTAATGATTTGCTCAAGGCTCCACAGGCAGTATATAAAGGGATGGGGATTCAAACTCAAATATTCTGATTCCCAATCCAAGGCTTAGGTCACTTCCTTGCAAAGAGGCTGAAGCCTGCCGACAGAGCTATATGTTTGTGAAATGTGATATGAGGGAATGGCGTGATTGCATAGGTAATGGACTTGGACCTTCAACTAACATCTCTATATTCTTTTATTTTATTTTTCAAAAGAAAATGATGAAAAAGCAGAATTAATATCTCTATTGTTGTTTTTGTTGTTGTTTGAAACTGATCCTCAGAAAGTTATAATCCATAAGGAAAGATAAGAATACTTTCAAAAAAGAAAAAAAAAAAGAAAACGCCAATGACAATAGTCATAGTAATAAAAAAAAACCAACAGCAGCACAAGTTAGTGCATTTTTTTTCTTAGAGATTTATTTTTGTTTTAATAAATCTGACACCAGTCAGGGAGAGAGAAAAAATGTTGTGAGCCCAGAAGGAAAATGAGCACAAGTTCAGTGCCACTTCTGTGTGTGTGTGTGTGTGTGTGTGTGTGTGTATACATGTGTTGGGAGAGGGAAAAGAAGGTTGGTGTGTATTGGAGATTGGGGGTGGGGTTTCTTTTTAATTTGTTGCTGGAGGTTTTTCTTTTGTTCACTTTTAAAAATCTCTCCCCTGGCTTGCGAGCTTCCCCTCCCTCCCACCTCCCCTTCCCTTGCCCCACAATTTTATTTTTAAAAAGCGAGCTCGCTCGCCAGGTGTGTTTCCCAAGCTCTCACAGCTCTAATAAATAAGGAGCACCTGTAAAACAGTAGCTTGACTCGTTAAGTGAATCTGTACAAAGGAAAATATAGAAATACAGTATGTACATAGTGCCCGTCGTGCCCCATGTCTACAAGGCTCTGGCTCTGGGCATAGGTACCCCTGTCCCAGCTCTGCTGACCCTGCAATCGACCAACCAACCTTCCCTTTCTCTTCTGCCAATTGCTCGTTGGTTCTGCTCTGCAGCCTTGTAGGTCAGGGTGCACTTGGAAACCTTCAGCGTGAACAATTGCTTTATTTGAGTTAGTAAACAGATACACTGAATCACAAGGTGATCGGAATTTTTTTGTTGTTGTTGGTTTTCTTTTTTTGGGTTTTTTGGATTTTTTTTTGTATTTTTTTGTATTTTTTTTTGTATTTGTCAGAATGGGATACTCCACAACTGTCTCACCAATTCAGTGCCAGTATACATGCTCTAGTGGACTTTTGGACTCTCGGCTACGACTGTACAAGTGCACACAAGTAAATCTACCCTGTTATCCTCCACCCACCGATTGAGGATCGAATTGCACATTTCTCTTAACCATGACAGGAGAAAGCAAACAGTGAAACAGAATCATGGGGGACCTTTCTCACTTTACTCCTTGTTTGCGGCGGTTTGTCCATACCATTCTAATTATCATGAAAGGGCGCTGCGTATGGAGAGATTGTCTCACTGGCTTCCTGGATCACTGAAAACCATCAGGGCTGAAATTTCATCCAAGTCTTTCGTGACGCCCAGCAAATATTCCTCTCATATTATTTTACACCTTGAGGGAATTTTGGTCTTTAGTTCAACACTCTTGCTCTGTTCCCAAATGGGGCGCTATTTAGGGGAATTTAAAGAGAAAGCTGAGAAGAATAAACATTTACTGAGTTCTCTTGGCATTCCGTCTCTGAAAAACCACAGTATAAACTATTCATGCTGCTTCTTACATCTGTCAAATCAAAAATTAAAACCCATAAAAGTGTAACACTGAAAATATGGCATTAAAAAGGATAAAGGTGGCCTTTGTAAAAATAACAAGAAAAAGTATATTAGCCAATAAAATATTCTAACTCTTCATTTAAAAGTGCATCCTGGGTAGGCTAGAGATGACCCTGAAGCGTTGTGACTCCAGTTGACTCCCTTTCCCCCACCAAAACGTGAATAGTATAGGTCCAAAACCGTACAATGCAAATCACAATTCTTAGTGTAGCAGCAAAACCACAGCAGTTTTTGAAAAGACAAAATTTTTTTTAAAAAAATCCATATCATCTTTCAGTCTCACATTTCTGAGCCTTGAAGACAGAGAGGGAAAAGTACCTACATTGGTCCTTGTGGTTTATTGGTGCTTTTTTTTTTTGTTTTTGTTTTTGTTTTGTCTTGTTTTAAACCATGGGCAAAATCCTTAAGTTCTTCTGGGGATGAGAAGAGGTGGCAGCAGCAGGAATGCTGAGCAGGCTTGGTGGGTCCAAGATGTGCTGGCTCTTTTGGGCCAGAGGCCACCATGGGAGAGCAGCTTCCTCCAAGACGCTTAATGACAGGAAGCTGCTTTATTTACTTGAGTTTTAGCCAGAGGGGTGGTGAGCTGACCAGCTGGTGTCATTTGGTGGAGTGACATGATTTGCTCTGCTCCCTTTCTCCATGCAAGGTACCCTGTGAGTGAGTATTCCTGAAAAACAGAGAAAAAGAAGCCAGTCAGAATACATTATAAAGGAACCACTCCCAGAAAATGAGAGCATAGGTATAAGTAAGGCAACAGACATTCAATTCGTTCCCTCTGTGCTAAGAAGGCTGCTGATAACTAAGTAAACATGACTTGCTCTGTGAATCTCATTTCCAGGACAGCTAAAAGTCAGTGTCACCAATTTCACATGACTAACTGAGTTAATTCTCTAAACCTGAGTCTCTTTTAGAACATTCTAATATATATACATACATACAATTCATATCTCTTAACCAATGGCCATGTGCCTTATTTCAACTCAATAGCTTGTAGTTTTCCACTTTATTTCACATTGAGTGAGCTGAGGTCTTCAGATTGATCC
The DNA here is from genome assembly GCF_016432865.1 of Antechinus flavipes. Taxonomy (NCBI): domain Eukaryota; kingdom Metazoa; phylum Chordata; class Mammalia; order Dasyuromorphia; family Dasyuridae; genus Antechinus; species Antechinus flavipes. The sequence goes on along the minus strand of NC_067401.1, from coordinate 284,977,736 downwards.
TATGCCTCCAAATAGTGACAGAACCATAATTAGGATTCTAAAGTTCCTTCTACTACTTCTACAATCCTTCCTACTAAGCAAAAAAAACTCACTCTGGGGCGTTTGTTATAAAGCAATGATGCTCTTTATAGCAAGTGAAGTAATAACCTACATGGAGACACACCTCTTAAAAGGCTTCTCAGACAGATGGTATGATGTCCCCAGTGGTAGGAATGAATGAATCAAAGTTCAGACGCCAAATTTACTCAATCAATCCACTCATACCTTTCTTTTTCTAGCTCTTTCCTTGAGGAGATGAGCCATTCACATCTTTATATTTCAAAAACAAACAGGTAGGATTGGAGAAAAATAACCTTTCTGAAGCCCTCTGAAAGCATGAGGACAAGCTTTTGTGGGATTCTTTGATCCCCAATCTTGGATTGAAATCTGACTTACTTAGAAATGCCTATCCAGCACAGAAATTGATTCCTGGATCTTCGTTCTTATTGGTTTATTTTAATTCTATATTTTTATATATCTATAATGCTTTAATTCTAAACTGATCATCAGCTGAGTATCTGAATGATCAGTTTAGAATTAAAGCAGTTCATTTTGCTTGACTGTTGTGGCTAGGATTACAGATATGCATTAGATGGAGTTTCATAGAATAGGAGATGGATTCCTTTAGAGGTTATCAAGTTCAACTCCATAATTTTACAGATGTGTAGACCGAGGCTATTTATGTTATATGACTTGCCAACATAGAGTCAGTGGAAGAAGTGAGCCAGGTCTTCTAAATTCAAATACAATATTCTTTCCCATTGTACCACTTTGTCTTTTTGGTAGAATGTCAAAATAAAGAATATGCATTTAAGAAAGGAAGATAGGAAGAAAAAAAGGAAGGGGCATGAGAGAGGGAAAAAAGGAAGAATGAGAGAGGAAAGGAAGGAAAAAGTATTTTTCTATTCATCCATACAACAGTGAAGTTTTTTTTTTTAAATGTTCACAAATGAGGATATCAAAAACATTCCCAGCTAAAGTTTTGGTAATATGAAGTGGAGGTAGAAGGCTTATAAAAATCTTTACAACTGTGGAGAATATTGTTAGAACTAACAAAAACTTCATTGTGGTTATAACAAGAAATTAGAATGAATTTAAGAGAGCTAAAAAAAGTCCATTGGGGAAGGACCAAGTTTAAGTACATCCTTTGTACAATGTCTACTCAATGTGTTAATGAGAATGGTAGGAATATGGCTCTTGATACTTGCTAACAGCAAGTTGGAAATTTAAACGTGCACTGTGGTAGGAAATGCCAGAGTTCCCAGAGTAATACTAAATCATCAGCATTGTATGCACTTCTAAGATGTATATTTAATTGCCAAATTAAAAATGTAAAACACCACAAATATAACTAGAGTCACCCAGGCATGAAAAGTTTTTATCTGGCACAGTTGGTTCTAAAAGTGTAGACATTCTATCACATTGTGTAGCCATATATCTTTCATGTGACTTTTACTGTTTTTATAAGGAGAAAGAGAAGAAAAAGCTGCAAAGAAAAGAAAATGGGAAGAGTAAGAGGAATTGAACCATGAGACTGAGTCATTTCCCTTTGCAGAGTTTTGATTCTGAAAAGATAACTGAAAAACATTCCCTTGACAAAGTTTGTCTATAAAAATCACTATTCCTCGGGATACTGGAACATAATAAAAGACAGTAGTGGAAGAAATGATAAATATAAAGAATTTGGAGGAGACTGGGAATACTGGTACAAATAATAGGCTAAAAAAAGTATTAAAATCTTCAGAAATCTATCAGTGCAGTGACCAATCATGACTTTATATTAGTCATGATGACTTCTCACCTGTAGAAGTACTGAATAGGATATGCATTTTTGGATATGACCAGTGTGCTGATTTATTTATTTGAATAGACTTACTTGTTTCAAAAGTGGTGATAGGGGAACTCTATCTGGTGATGATAGGGGAAAAGGGTAAATTGGTGAAATGTGAGAAAGATTTAAATAAAATGAAGAAAAGAGTATCATTTTCCCCAAAAACACTGCAAATCATCAAAGCATCACTACAAAAAAACATTACAGGACCAAAAAAAAAAAAAAAACAGTTTGGAAGTAATCATAAAAATAGCATTTTTTTAAACTACCTTGTTAAACACTTTAAAAATCATTACAGAAGTTCATTATCTTCTATCCAGCACTCTTTTGGTTCCTCTTTCTATATTTCAACTTTTGTGTTTGTTAATTGAGTTCATAATTAAAAATAAGAAAATGTAACATTAAATTAAATTCTTTTTGAAGGGAGCCAGTATTAGCATCTGGAAGAATATAAACTGATATAGTTTGTACTTATATATTTTTGTTCCTGGTGCATCCTCACCCTATACACTTCTTGAGGTCAAGGACTTGATTCTGTATTTGTAACCTCTAGTCTAGTCTAGTGTAATGGGTTGCACTTAGAATATGCTTAATGTTTATTGAATTGAATTGATTTGAACTAATTAAGAATAAAAGGCATCTTTTTATTCTTTCTCCTTTCTAGAACTTGCTGCTTGAGAGACTTACAACTATATACTCCTAACCTTTCTAGGTTTATTTCCCATATACAAAATGGGGATAGTAATACATTTCCTGCTTACTTATCAGAACTATTATAGTAATCAAATAAGATAATATATGTAATAGAACTTTGTAATAGCATACAAAAAAGATCTGTGATTTCATCAGTGTGGAAATCTAGTAGATAAGTTCCAGAGAATTACCTGAGTGAGGTACATGGGAATTGAGTGATACATTCAGGATCCCACAGCTAGTATCAGAGGTAGGTGTGTCACTGGATTGGACACATATTAATTTTTGTTCTAATGATGATAATGATAACCACAACAAAGTAGGCAAAGAAGCAAAAAGAAGAGGAAAAGAGGAGGAGAAAGAACTTAGATGTAAGGTTTTCAAACTTATTTTGTTTGTAAGTCATATTTATTCAAACCTTAGGCCTAATTAATTATGGAGTTATTTAAAAGTTCCTAGGGGCTACTATTTTGGATTGTTTTCTTAATGATGCTGCAGTTTCTTTTTTAGTATTCTGAGATTCATGTTTAAATTTTTTCCCTCTTTCTTCTTCTTCTTCTGCCCCCTCCTCTCTCTCTCTCCCTCCACTCCCAAAGAAGAGTATGTTAAATAAGTTTCTGAATGTTCAAATTTACCTTTTAGACAGACATTAAACATGGAAAGCATCAGCCTACTAGAAGGAAAAAAAATTCAAGACATTTATAAATGACTGCAAAATAATGAAAGCCATTTTGGAACCCTAACTATAGCATTCGCCGTCACAAACGCTATAATAATCATGATTATTCTCTGGTATCTATTATTGTCTGGTAAATAATATGTGTTTTCCCTGAAAGTTGCAAAGGGTGCAGCTGCACCGTACATCTATTTTTGCAGCCCCAACTCCTGCTGCTCTGAAAGCTTCCTCACACACAGCTTATTTTAAGTGAATAGCCGAGCAGACAATTTAGGCTGTGTTTCCTTCATCCTGGCTACACGTTTCCTATGTCAGGGACAACCCCAGGGGCCGGATGGTGGCAGCAAAACTCCCTTTCTGTAGCTGCCATTTCTGGGGTTGGGAGGGAAGCCAAGCTTATTTCAGCCTTCTGAGGCTCTGCTTGGTTGAGGTCAGATCCCTTCTTGATGATAAGCAGGGCTGTTGTTACTGAACAGATTGTCTGTGTGGTGTAAACGAAGAAAGACCACATCTGGAAGTGTACCTATTTGGAAAGCAAGGCTAGCATAGAAGTGAGGGAAAGCATTGTGGAATGTCTGAGCTGAAAGGGACCCCAGCGATCAACTATTTCCTACCCCTTATTTTCCAGATTTGGAAAGAGAAGGCCAGATAGGATTTGTAAATTACCTAGCCAGTTAATAGGAAAACTGGGATTCATACCTTGGTCTCTTGATTTCTAATTCACTATTCTTTGCACAGTTTTGTGATGCTTTTAAGAAAGTATTGAAGGCAAGAGATTTTTGATCTTTAATTTATACTATTATCTTTTTGCCTTTGTAGCATGCCCTTATAAGAATGATTGCTCAATAAACCACAGTTTCCTTATCTATGTCAATGGGAATCGTCCCATGAAAAAAAGTGAGCAACATTTTTGAGATCTTTGGATAAAAGTGATATATCACATGCAAAATGACTACAAACATAAGTAGCTGTGTATCAACTCCATAGATATATTACACAAAAAATGACTACAAACATAAGTAGCTGTGTATTAACTCCATAGATACATCACATACAAAATGACAACAAACATAAATAGCTGTGTATTAAGACCTCCATATAGAGGTCTAATTTTCAAAGAGTCTCATATCACTAAATTGTATGCCTGGCTAAGCCTATCTTTCACTGAGGGGACCCGTTTCCTTGGGACCATTGTAAACCTAAAGACATTATTTAGGCATTATTTAAGTGTTGAGATGCCTGGCACTATTGTTTACATATTTATTTATAAAACTTTTCAAATTCAAAAAATACTATCTATATGTCAATTATTATTGTAATTATAAGCATTGCTACTGTTTGAATTTATAAAGAAAAACCATGGCACAGTGGATAAAAATCCAGTTTCTGACATCAGAAAAACCTCAGTTCAAGTCTTTCCTCTAACATAGACTGAAATTGAAATCAGTAGCTAAATTGCTTTGGAAAATGGAGTTTCCTGACTTGGAATTCCTAACACCACTGAAATCACAGATCAGGATCACATATCTCACATTAAGATACCATCTGACATTTTAATGCAACATTGCTGATGATAATCCAGCCAAACTTGCTTTCTGAATGATGTACAAATTGCCACAAAGCTTAATCATTTCTTCTGGATTGTGGAATCAAAAATTCTATTTCAGATAAAACAAGTTCTGGGCAAATATATTATGAGAAAGAGAGTGTGAGGGGAGTGTGTTTTCAGCATCTCCTCTTCATTTGTATCCCTTTTTCACTTGCAAGAAATTACTGTAGAGGAGTGATGACTCCTTACCTTTGATAACATAAGAAATAGTAATGGGCTAGATACTGCAATTAAGCTAAGATCTCTTCAATATGATGCCTATCTGTGTCTTCCTAGAAATCCTCCACAGAAGGGAGGTGCCCTGCAAAAAGGCTTTCTTTTAGATCTCCTGGTATTATGTGAGTTCAGAGCAACATTCTGGCTGTCCCACCTGTCATTTTTCACATTTTTTACATGACCAGCCCATTTCTTTTGCTGACAATACATCCCTTTGATGATTTTTAATGCTACTTCATGCATGCAGTCTGTCATTGTTTAAGATGCTGTATTCTATTTCTACCCACCATGCATCTCTCCATTGCCCTCTGGGCAAACCCCATTTTGATTCCTCAGATTTTCTGGCATCCCATGATTTGTGGCCATATAGCCTCACCAGAAGAATAAAGGTGTTGAAATGATGGAACTTTCTTTTAGGAAGAAGCTTGGGATCTCTGGAAGTGCTGCACAGTTTCCCAAATGCAATCCAGCCTGCACTCCTCCTCCTATTCAATTCTACGTCCACCTCATAGTGCATCTGTAGTATTTGTCCAAGATTTAGGTACCGATGGAAGAACTCTATGGGCTGTCCAACCAACTGTATATCACAGTCTGGAAAATAGACATTCTTCATCCACTTTGTTTTTCCACTGTGGATAATAAGAATGACCTCTTTTGAGTAATTATGGATCTCATTTTGGAGATGATGTTATTCCCATGCTCCAGAAGCTTCAATGGTTCCCATAGATTCTAGGATAAGATGCAAACTACTGTGGCATTTAAAAACCTTCTCAATCTGAATCCAACCTACTTTCCAGACAGATTTTACCTTACTCCCCTTTACACATTTTCATATTCAAGTTGCACTGGCTTACTTTCTGTCCTCTATAGACAACTCTTGTATCTCTGTGTCCATATAATATATCTCCCATGCTTAGAATGCTTTCCCATCCCCAATTCTATTTCTTATAATCCCTATTTCACTTTAAGGCTTACCTCAAGTGTCATTTTCTATATAAGGACTTTCTTGAAACCCCTAGTTACTATTGCTCTCCTTTCCCAATAGAATTACTTTGTATCATTACATATTTGTTTTATATTTACCTGTGTGCCTGTTGCTACCCAGCTCCAAATTCCACATAGAAGTAGAATATAGGCTCCTTGCAGACAAGATCTGTTTTGCTTTTATCTCTAATATCTATCACAGGGAGGATCTAACACAGAGAACGAGCTTCATAAATGCTTGTTGAACTGAATTAATATTCTAGGGCTTGATGAAATCAGTAAGTACATTGTTATCCATAGATAGGAACATCTGGAAAGCCTCATTATCTCTAGAGACTCTTTCTTCCTTTTGAATGATACACTGTATTACTAGCACAGTATTAGCTAACACATTTCATAAAATCTATCAAAAATTGTGCATGATGTTAATATGTTTTGAGGAGACCCCTTATTGAAGGTCTAAAGTGCATTTAGTTCTACAAAAACAAATTTTCTTTTTTTTAAATCAACAAACAACAGTGAAGTTTTATGTTTTCTACTCTCTGAGGACAGGGAATGTTTTGTCTTTTTTGTATCCCCAAAGTTTAGTGAAGTGCCTGGTACATGTAAGTGCTTAATCAATATTTGTTGACTGATTTGTATGACTATAAATATGTATACTGTCATTTGTAAAAGTCTACCTGTTCTCTTTTCATATTTTCATCAAGGATGCCCATAAAATGTGAGGAGTCTATTTTCACCAAGATTTCATAGAACTAGACAGCTGGATTAGAAATTACTGATCTCCTCTTGATATCCTCTTGATCCTCTTGTTTGGGGAGTAAGAATATATTGATTTTTTTCCCCTAACCACTTGATGTTTTTTTTCCCCTTCTTTCAGATGTTGTAGGAATTGATCCCTCAATATCCTCAAAATTGTGTCATCTTTAGCACAATTCTCTTTGATATATATTTGGTCTGACCCAGCTGAACCTCCCATTTTTGTTTTCTTTAGTGTACTTTCTATTTTCCCATATAAAATACTAGTAGCTGTGAAGACAAAATGTGGTGGTTTTACTTTCATTGACACAAAAGGGTTTTTTAAGAGAAATCTTGACAAGATCTTTTCTATTTTTTATCTGCTTGCTATCCTACTTTCACTCTCATTCTTAAATTTTTTTTCAGATGATCTGACTTAATTGGGTCTCTCATTGAGTTTTCTATATAGTCATTTTCCCCTCCATCATTTCTCATTGCTTTATGAAATGATGTTGATTATAATTTTCCACCATCCTTCTCTGTACAATTTTATAAACAAGTTTATATTCTAAATCTATTTTGCTCTTGGCTCTTTACTTAACAAGGAGACCAAGTGTTGCTGAATGTGATGGTTTTTAGTTAGATTTTTTTCAGCCTTCTTTTCATGAAGTTATAAAGGACAACAATATGACCAATTTTTTATTACTTTAAAAAAAACACATTATAAGATACACATTACTATCCTTGTATTTGTCTGAGCTGATTGACTCCCAAAAAATCTTGGAGTTACAGCTAAATGTTAACCATTAACCATTAACATAAATGTTAAGGCTAAAAAGAGAAAAAATGTATTTCATTCATGAAAAATATCCTTGATATACTTAAAATCACTGGCTAAGGTCCATCTCCTCCAAGAAGCCTCCTCCAATCAATTTTTTCCTTCTTTAGCCTGCCAGCACAATAGTGATTCATCCTTCCACTCAAAGAACTTTGATAATTTTCTTTCATGGTCTAGTCCCACTCCTGCTTGGAACCAGTATCTTAGGACGATGGTGAGAAGAGATTGAAAAGGTTTCCCCACATGAAAAGCAGAGTCTCTACCTCTAGTCTCTATTAAAGAGAAAAATTGAGCCATAAGGACTAACATTTTATTATGTTGGTGTCCCTTACTATTAATTAGAGATCTTCAATAATACCTAGATAGTGACCATGAAAAACAGAAGAAAGGTCAAATCTTTTTCACAATCAGTAAAGGAAGAGAAGGGTGGGAGAGCCAAAATAAGACATCTAGCCAAAACGACCTCATGATCTTTTTCAGGGATTTCTTTTTTCTACTCAGCACATGACTATGATCTATGATGAGGATCAGCCCAGGATCATTTGCCAATTTGTCAGACTATGATCAAGGAACTTCAAGATATACAAAAGTCACAGGGGAGTCTGTGGAGTGAATAGCAACAAGAAATTGATGTCTGTTTAATCAAAGATTCTGGGTGCCTTCTGCTTTTCAAGCATACTGCCCAGATAAGACTTAAAAGACTCAAATGGCACTTACACAAGAATAATAAAGATTTCTTTTAATTCGTAGGATGTGTTGCTATTGTTGTTGTGGTAGTTTTGATTGTTGGGAATAGGAAACGGTTGGTTTTGTTTGTTTGGTCTAGATTTGTGATTTCATTGGGGTAGGGAACTCTAGGTAAGTTAACTTTCTCTTTCAATGTAGATCAGCAATTATTTTGTAATTGATAGTCTTATAAAGTTGCCTGAAACACTAAGAGTATTTTGCCTAGGGTCACACAACCACTATTCATCAAAGACACAACTTAAATTCTGAATCTTCTTAATAGCAAGGTTAGCTTTCTACCTATTACACTAGGTTATCTCACATTGTTAACTTACATTTTAAGTTTCGTTAGGGCAGAGATCATCTACCCTATGATCATTAATATGGACTCCCATTCCCTGAAAAATCTATACTACTGCATACCTCCATGGTACTCAATAAATAGTTGGGACTTTTTGACTGAGGTCCTCATTTAAATATTTTGGGTCTGTAGGGAGAAGAGACTGAAAACGCTTCAGATCAGTAATATCATTGACTTAGGTAGTCCCAACCATCAATTAACATGTTTAAATCAAGCCATTAAGTTTTGATTATACCAGTGTTGTTTATCTGGGACAATCAGGAGTCTCATGGAGGACTAAACTCTTCTAGGGTATCCACAGGTGATTTCCCAAATCACAAAGCTTAAGACCATCTGTGCAGCCTGATAAAACTCCCAATGAAATCTCTGATAATAGGCTCAACATTAAGCTCTTCTTTGAAAGAGCTGATTTATAAAGACTTGCCATGAATTTTTTTTCTCTTGCTGATTAATAAATTATTTTTCAGTAGTCAATATCAGTATTTTAAAAATTGGGCTTAGATGGGATGGTGAGTGTGAAATAAAGGGAATGAAATAACATTTTCTTCTAATTAGGTCAGTGGTTAATGAAAGAAAATGAAAAACATTCCTCTTGTTTTTCAACAGGTCTACAAATGGGAAAAAAACACAAAGACAGGGCAAGGGGCAAGAGAGATGGAGGGGCAAAGGTCAGTTTCACTGTGGCTTTCAAGCTGCATTGATCTAAGTTCTACAGGATTAGTGATAGCCTATCAAAAAGATAGGTAAGATAGATCTTGGAATTATCTCCAATAACAAATATTGTATTATGATTATACTAATTTTAGTTGCTTCTTCCTTCTTTCTTGCTTCTCCTTCACTGTCTCCTTTCTTCTTTCCTTCTTCCCTTCTGCCCTCTCTTTCTCCTTTCTTCCTTCTTTCCTTCTTTTTTTTCCTCCCTCCTAATCTCTTTTTTCTTTTTTCCTTGCTTTCCTCCTTCCTTTCTCTCCTTCCTGGTAATTTCCCTTTTAGAAAGCTTTCTAAGCCAACACTTTGGGCAGTAAAATGACCATCACATAAAAACCTTTACTGAACAAATTACATCTTTAATATTCTGCAATTACTGGTTTAGGTAGCACTGCTAGCTAATTGAGACAAAGGTTTTCTTTATTCACTCATTCTGCAGACATTTATTGAGTGTCTACAACATACATGGCACTATATTTATTCTTATAAGGATGGGTTATAGTTTATTATTGCCACTAATGGGGAACTTTAAATTCTTTCTTTCCCTTTGCCTGCTACTCTTTTTCCACACTTGCAGAATCACAGAATTTAGAACTATCAAGAACTTGAAAGATATCTATTCCAACTTCCTCATTTTATAGATGTCAAAACTGACATCCACAGAGATTATGTTCAAGATTTGTTCAAAGTCATGCAACTGAGAAGCTTTGCAACTGGGATTTGAACTCAAGTTTCTAGCTGTAAAGACATTTTTTCCTCCCATATATTACATTGTCTAATATTTAGTTTAACTGAGCTCTGACTTGGATTACCGAACCCTACTTCTGTCTTTTCCCTAAAAGTATGTGATAGTATCAGAATAAACATTCTGGACAATGCTATCTATCTACTAAAGGTTGATGGCAAGACCAATTCACAAATAAGGGGAATTAAAGTACTTAATGAGTCATATGATATTCTTTCATCACAAAGGAACTTCACAGGATTGTTGTGAAGAAAGTACTTTCTAAAATTTTAAGTAATATATAATTTTTTATTATTATTTGAAGAATAGGCTAGAAATTTAGTCTTCTGATCCCCAGCTCCATGAATTATCTGATATCTAGATTCCCTCAAAGTAAAGTTCAAGTGCTGTTACACCATTCCTGATCCCCATTATCTCCTTCTTGCCATTGTTTCATATTTTCTTATTACTTAATATGTACTTTTTATTTACTTATTTGTATAATAACTATATCCCATCCTCTGCTCCTTGAAGGAAGAGATTGTTTTTGTCTTTGTATCTCTGTCCTCTAACAAAACACCTATTTTTTTCTTGAATTTAATTAACTATATTATTTCCTTTCCTTCCTACCTCTATGAGGTAGATAGGAGCAGCTATTCCCATTTTATCCAGAAAGATAAGAAGGCCTAAGCCAATTTACATAACTTATTAACTGCCACAAATTGGGAAAACTGGACTCAAAATTCATTTCTGGCCTGCCCCCTGCTCTTTGCATCAAGAAGCTGCCTTTCCAAACTGTCACTTTGGATAATTGAGGTCTCATTCAAATACCATGGGTCTATGGTGAGAAAAGATTGAAAAAGCTTCAGATCAGTGATATTATTGACTTGGGCAGTCCCAACAATGTTTAAATCAAGCCATTAATTAAATCAAACCATAAGTAATTTTGTGTTACGTTTGACTCTGGTTTTTTCCTATGTCATTTGGACCCCAACACCCTAGGAAGACAAACTATTTTGACCCTAAATCAGCCAAAGAAATGAGAAATGTAGCATTTTTTTGTCCAATCAGCCTTGTTACTTTTCAGAGGCACAATGAAATTGATATCTTGTTTGAAATAAGATGGGTTATATAAGGAACATGTAAATGTATGGTGAAAAATATAACTCTGGTCATTGTCAGGGATAAGTTAGCAAAGTACTTTAGTCTCGTGCTCCTTCCTATTGGGAAAGTCAGATAAGCACTCTAAGATCTGAAAATTTCCTAATAGTTATAGCTGCTCAAAAATAAAATCCCCAAATGCAATTATCTCAGACATGAATGGAAGCCAGAGTTTAGAAAAACATTTATTGGGAATATCCTCAAGTATTGACTGGTCTGGATTAATGGTGGCAACTCACCACTAACCTATACATAAAGATGACTGCAAGATGAATTCTGACTTAGAAAACCACATATTAATATTGTCTAAGTTTTATAATATTTTTATTTATTTTGGTTAAGGCAACATTTGGGGGCCATCTCTTTGATGCCTTTAATCTAGGTGACAACTGAGAATCTGTAAATCTAATTTAGTTTGTGGCATAGAATGGCCTCTAACTCTATTTTTTTTTTTTATCCATTCAGTGGATTCAATGATTCTGCCAGCTGTGAAATACTTAGAAATCTTTATCTTCTACCTACTTTCTAGATGTATTAGGAAAATTAGTAAAATAATTTAAGGTATATTCCTAAATCCCAACCATTCTTCTACAGTGTTCCAGAGACACAAAAATGAGATGGATGCAGCATGTGTCTGACCCAGTAAAACAACTGTTTAATTTTTGGGAACACAGGCATCCCAAGAGAAGTCTATTGCTACTTTCATACAGTAATTTAGATACACATGAAAGCTTCAGAAACTAGGGGTCTCTAGGGTTGAAGGAAATTGAAAGGTAGGCTCTAAAAAGTTAATGCAGCTTCCAAAATTACTTTGTGCAACAACATCAAGTCTTAAGAGAAACTGGATCAGTGACTCCATGACTCCAATAACATCATGCCAACCTGAGCTTTGACTCCAGGTATCTTTTAAAAATGGACAGTTTGGGTCTCAGATCCCCCTATGATCCCCTAGATATACGTCAATTTTCTCATTCCTGAATGGTATCCTCTCCTATTAGAAATGACTGTGGTGGTATATGCATTTGGCCCTTCCCCAGGATGATCTCTGTGCCAGCAGACCCAGCCTGGCTCGGCATTCTCCCAGCAGGGGAAAGCTTGGAGGAGCTGTGGGAGCCTAAAGCTGACATGAGTGTGGGAGAAGTTTAAAGCTGCTTTTCAGACAAATGTTGCACCTGTTTCTGTGGCAGTCTGGTACTGGGCCAGGCCTTGGCCTCTAATGAGTGGTTAGAAAGTTCTGCACAGCCCTCCAGGTCCCATGCTGTGTCATTGAGTGCCCCCAGGCCCACTCACAGGCATAAAGGAAAAGAACTTTCTCCCACATGGTGACTGTGATTATACAACTTATTTAAAACATAGCATGTGGCAACTTTCCTCCCTTGTATCCTGGTGAAAAAATTCTGCAATGTTTTGAGTTGACCATTGACAATTAGCCTTTCTTTAAAATGCCTCGGTAAGCATCCATAGTGCCAATTTCGCCCTACTCTTACCTCTTCTAGACATGGGTGATAGAACAATGGTCCTCCATTACAAATTTCAATATGCTCCATTTTGCCCCATCAAACAAAAGATAAATGGCCACATGACAGATACTGAGCTAGGCTATTTAAATATAAAGACAAAAACAAATCAGTTCCTGCCCTCAAGCAATATTCTCAAATATATCTTGTGTATAAAATACAAACTCTTATCTCCTACTATGCACAAAAATCTTTGTATCACTGAGCTGACAAAGCTCAGATTCTGCTTCCATCTAAGGGAAATCTGAAACCTATCCCCATTCATTGGATTTCCCAGATTTTAAAGATAGCATAGTAGAAAGAAAATTTGGATCAGTAATCAGGAACACCTGAGTTCAGATGTTTATTTCTGATTCTAAACCCATTATCCACTTCCCCTTTCTGTCCACTAATTCATGCCTCACATCGTTTTTTAAAAACTAACTCAAATCTTCCTCAAGAAGTCTTCCAGAATTAACCACACTAAATACACATCCTCTCAAGTCTCAGATACTGTATCTAGATTGAAACCTGGAAGGAACCAGCCAGATTCATTCATATCTATTGATATATTGTTTTGTAAACTGATATTTGAGTTGTTTCATGTAGATTCTGTTCTAACTGTCTTCCCCTCCCCCCCTCATATATCCTCTGACAATGTGTATTGTCAGATTAAATTCAACCCCCAAAAGATTTATTGAATATCCTCCAGGTTCCAGGCACAGTGCTAGGTCTTAAGGATACAAATTTTAAAAAAATAAAATGATGTGGTGCAGCCCTTAGGAAGGCAATAGCAATAACCTTAAAGCCGACCTGGTCTTGGGAATGATGTAGTTAGACATGATATATTTCTTCCCCTAGGCTAGTCTGCTCCACTATACTCTATATGACCAGGATACTAAGGTCACAAATATTGCTGGCTGTGAGATAACAGCCTGCTGGTCAATGATAACAGAGTTTCTGAAACTAATGAGCAGCAATAATGAGGTGTTTAAAGTTAATGCAGGCGCAGAACAAAATTGGGTGTCTACCACTTGACCTAGTGCTATTTCAGGCCTAAAAACACACCTCCTGAAGCTTCCCAAGAGCTCTGCCCAGGGAACTATGGGTACTGCATCTATACACAAAGTCAGAATCTGATCACTCCTCAACTCCACCTCTAAGCCATAAAATTAGCATATCAGTGACATGAAGCACCTGGTTTCTCTAACTTTTCCCAATAAATTTATCTTCCTGCTCCTGGCTCTTTGCTAACTTCATTTGGAATTTATATTGGCATTACAATTGTAATAAACTTTGCCCCTTGAGTTAGAGATGGATCTGAGCCTGCAAATTCTTTTGAGACATGTCATGACACCCATCTGGAATCCCAACATTTTGGGGTTTCCCTTGAACTGTTATAAGATCATTCCCATTTTTAAGGAACTCACGTGCCAGTTAGGAGGAGAAGACAAGTATACAGATAAATATAAAATCATTGAGGTGGGGTCAAGAAGAGCATTAGCAACTGGAAAAATGAGGAAAGGCCTCTTTCAAAAGAGGTAGAGATGAAGCTAAGCCTCAAAGCCTGTCAGTCAATAAACATTTATTAAGCACCTAATATATGCCAGGTACCAAATGCCTAACTAGGAAGCTAGGATTGCTAAATAAATATAATTGACTTGTTAAATTTTCTTGATTTTCCTAGAGGATCAAATGAAGGTCATGAAGACCCTGTTGGGAATGTTGTCTCTTTTCTACTTAGTGCATTTTTCTTTATAGACCCCCCCAAAAAAAAATAATAGCAGCATCAAATCAGTAAAAACAGGATCTTTGTGATTAGCCAGATCTGGATTTCATGGAATTATTTAATTCTCATGGAATCAATTCAACTAATAAGCTTCTATTAATTGTCTATTACGTAGCAAAAATCGGCTACATGATGGGGATCACAGATCTACAGTTGAAACAGACCTCAGAGGTCACCTGTCCAATTTTATAAATGAATAAATTAAGGCCCAAAGGAGCCAATCATTTGTCCAGGGTCAGAGAGATATTAAATGTCAACTGGGAGATTTAAACTCATTTCTTGTGACCCCACATTCACTACATCTTGTGTTTTCTTGATTAAAAAAGTTTTAACTTTGAAATTAATCTAGGGAACATTCTAAATATGAGCATTTTTCTTTTTGAGTAGGTGAAGAATTGAGGTAGAATGACTGTGACTCAGACAGTGAGGAAGTAATAGAATCAGAATTAGAATTCCAAACCACTGGCTCTTAATCTTCATTTCCTGCGCAAAGTCACTCCCCCTCTCCACCTACCCTCTTCCTTTCCTTCCAAAATATTCAAGTATAGTTTTTCTATCATTATTTGATAGATAATGTTGATCAAACCTTAAATCATAGAAAAAGAGCTATTATGTCTCTCATGTTTAGGTTCCATAGTATTAAATGGGAGGTACAGTGGAACCTGGATGTATTTTTGGTTTGGAAAATAGCTCAAACTATTTTTCAAACATTTTCGGTTTGGCAAAAACTAAAATGCATTTTGCCAAGCACTTTGGCCTTAATTTTTAAACCCATGTGTATTTTAAGGGAAATTTAATCTATATGTTTCTGACTCATTTACACTTAACTCATCAAAATGTTGTTTGGTAAGAGCTATTAGATGTCCAAGAAACTTTATGAGCCCTTTTCTTAAGCTGTTTTACTCCTTGTCCTGACCAGAAAGTCATACTTTGCCAGTCATAAAATAACTCGAACCTCAGAGGCCTGAGGTCAGTTTGAAATTTATAACCTCCGAAGTTTAAGCGGATACCAAGCTTGGCAAAAATCCCCCTACCCCCTTGTCTTCTTATGAGGGCTACAAATAAGTCGAGTTTTTTATGACAAAGATATGACAAAGACTAGTTCTTCAGTTGACAGTATAATAAAGGACCTGGTCTATATGGCAGCAACAACAACAACAACAACAACAACAACAAAACCCAAAACACAACAACAAAACAAAACAAAAACCCTATAAAAACTTGCCAAAGAGGGCAACATAAGCCATTTCACAACTAGGTAAGGGTGAGTTCCTAACTTATTTCCAAAGAAAAGTCCTAAGTATCCATTATAGAGAGAAGAAGGAAGTGGGATTTTTCCATAAGAATCTGTGATTTTCACATCTTCATGTTTTGTTTTTTGAGGAGCTAGTAGGGGAAAAAAAGCAAAAAAAAAAAAAAATCCAAACTTTTATCAGTGGCAACTCTGTGGTATGACAATTTCTACAAAAAAATTGTTAATGAATTGGACTGCCAAAAACAGCACTTGAGTTTAAACCAAAAGCACATGGGATCCATGTATGCATATATGCATGTCATGGTGATCTCATCGCATATCATCTGTAATAATGTTCAGATGTCACCAGATTACAGTATTCTGGGGGGAGAGGGTTTTTTTGGACAAGGTACTTTAAAATAGCAGCTTCAATGGTTATGAGAGCTTATAAATATTTAAAATGTAAGCATTGAACAAATCTTAATGACAAAGTTTTACATTTAACTGCATATGTACCAAGTATCGTGCAATTGCTCTAAATATAGGCTTAAAATATCAAAAGAGTATGTTGATGGCACACAGAACTTTGCAGAGAAACTTAAACCTGATAGTTTTTGCCCTCACAACATCCAATCTGCACAATTTTAAAAGTGTGTGTGTAGGTTTCCACAGAGGAAGATTATATTACACAGTCTAAATTTCCAACACAAGAGTCAAAAGCTGAAATATAGCTTTCCACCCCACCCCCTCTTCTTTCAACAAATGCAGTTCAGCCACTTGGCTTTTCGATAATTTCTTATTGTCGGTTGGCTCAAATTTAAGACAGTAACATTTTAGAAACATTTGGGGAACTAAGCCAGCTGCAAGGAGGATATCATTACAAATTGAGACACATGTTGTACAGGAATACCATTCATTTTAAATACCAAAAACATGTCTGGAGGAAATACAGTCATGCAAATGAGCCAGAGATACATTTTTACACTATATTTCCAGAGTTCAGGTCAATCTTTTACAGCATATATGTCTACAAAGTAACTGTATTTCTCCTCTTTGCCTGCTTCTTCAATACTTTTGGCCTGGCATTGTTATTTCCCCTTCATTCAAGACAAAACACAGCTTGCTATCAAAAGAAAACAGCAAACCAGAAGTTGGGAAGGAGAAGGAGGAAGCCAAATTTGGCACAGAGGAGGAAGGAGATTCCTGAACTGACTGGATGGGAAAGCAACTTGGGAAGTTCAACAGTTTTCACTGGCTGGAGCTCTGATCTCATGACTGCTCAGGGAGTCATTTTTGCCTTTCTCAGACGCCTACTGATGATGTGCATTGGAGAAACACAGCTAATTTGTGGGAGCTTATCTTTGATTTCTATTGCTGTGATGAACCATTTGAGAACAACCAAATCCAAAGGTGGTCAAGGAGAGCTTTGTTTGTTTTCCATCAATGAAAGCTTAGAGCATTTAGGAACAGTTTTGAAATGTAGGAAGTTATTCCTACAACCATCATGAGATTTTTTTGGCTCTAATATCTCAGCCAAGATCTTGCAACTGACCCTTGAAATCATTCGGGTGTGTTTATTCTTCCTTCTGATTGCCTACAATTTGCAATCATAAAATCAATTTCCACTCCACCCTGCAATTGGTTGTTTTTCAGAATTCTGTGGGACTGTACAAATTTTCAGAGATTTTATATTTAGTTGGTGCTTAGTGATTTGAGTCTGAGATAGTATCTATTCCAGATTTTCCTTTAGAATAAACTCAGGTTGAGGTTAAGGAATACAGGAAAGCATTTATCCTTTTAAGATATTTCCTTTCAATTCTCCTGAAATATAATTATTTTTTAAGCCAATATTTCTTTGCTCCACCTCATCCTCCAAACCACACCCCCCAAAAAAAAACCCACTCTCAATATTAAATAGTTTATACATGTGGAGTATATATGTGACTTAAATAGTTTCCTGAAAATTACATGTGTTGTGTTTAAAATAGCAACTAAGTGGCACAAACTCCATGCTGAGAATATTAAAAGAAAAAAGTACATGACTCTCTTCATTCCTTTTGGCACACCCTTTTTGACACGATGTTCTGGAAAACGCTGAGTGTTTGGGCTGGGTCTCCATGAAGTAAATATTCCAGACTGTACAGTATTGTTTGCTTCCAAACTTCTGTGTCCCATGGTATGATCTGTCTCTGAGAAGGAAGGCCTTAAATGACTCAACTATCATTGAGGAAGCTTGTTCTGCCTGGATACCACTAGTAGCTATTTATCAACAGCCAACCAGGAAAACTAAGTTCTAGAAATATTATAATCAAAGGCTTATCTTTCTTTTGTTTCTTCCTTCCTTCCTTCGTTCCTTCCTTCTTTCCTTCCTTCTTTTCTTTCTTCCTTCTTTTCTTCCTTCCTTCCTTTCTTCCTTTCTTCCTTCTTTTCTTCCTTCCTTCCTTCCTTTCTTCCTTTCCTCTTTCCCTCTTTCCCTTCCTTCCTTCCTGTCTGCTTCCCCCTCAGTATAAAGAAACATGTTCTTTAACAAAAATACATACAAGATGTTGATTTGTTTGGAGCGGGACAGAGGGTAGGAAGGACCTCAAAATATTGGTTTGCTATCATATAGATATCCTAATTCTTAATGCTTCAACAGAAATGATTAAATTGCCTTCTTAGACAGCAAGATTTTAGGAATTACCTACCTTTATTTCCCCATCACCAACCCAGGATGTTAGCTAGCACTTCCCTATAATTTGGGAATGAATGCTCATTTTAGAAAAGTAGAATTGTCTCTATCCTTTCCTTCCTTTTCTTCTTTCCTGGGAATTTGTAGAAAGATATGAGTTTGTCTCTTTGCATTCTATCACTTGGACAAACTTCCATTGCAGGAAAAAACTCAAAAAAAAAATTTTAATACCACATAAGACTTAGAATAGTGGATTAGATCTTTTGCTCTACTTTCCAGGATAAAGTTTATGGTAATTTGGGAAACACACTGGAATTTGTTCAACTCAAGATAATTAACTTCCTCAGGGCAAAAAGGAAATTCCCATTTCTGATGTAGCTAAACAAGAATTTACTGTTTAGCTCACCTGTCCTAGAAGGTAGGAGAGGGTACAAAATTGGAACACCTTTTGGAGAGAAAAAGGAAGGGAAATATGTCAATACTTTGTCTTTCTGTTTTGTGTAATCCAGTTGCATGTACTACTAAAACCTGACTGAAATACTATGTGAAAGCCAGATGTTTCACGGCCTCAAAATTGTTTACCTTAAACCACTTCTCATAATCCTGCCAACATATAGCATATGAATACAGCCAACATGAGGCAGGCTAATTTTAGAAAGCCCCAGCTGACAAACCTGAGACAATGGGAACGTACAAAATCTCCTGGTTAATCATTATATGTGTCCACAAATAACGGTCAAACAGTGGCTTTTTCCACTTTGAATAACATCAGTTTAGACCTGAACAACCACATATACCCTGACCAGAGGTAATACTTGAAAATCAGGGAATGAGGCTGCTAATTAGCATTTCCTAAAACAAATTAATTGGGATCTTAAATAATCTCATCTGGCCTAGTGCCCCAACAGCTCATACTTGAACTGGTTTCTTTTTTTTTTTTTTTTTTTTGCTCTGTCTTTTCTCCCTTTGTTTTTGGAAGGGGGGTTTCAGAGTAGCTTTCTGAATATGGAGTTTGACTTCAGGAACTTCACCACAGGCAAAGCCAGCACTTTTCTGTCAAACTATTCTATAGAAGAGTTTAAATTGACAAGAAGTTACATGCTACAACCACATATTTGGTTTCCCTAATGAGGAGAAATCTCTGTCACGAAACAGTCATTTCAGTTAGTGAGATTCCATGACCTGACTATTAATTAAACTCCAAGGGACCAAACCTGCAGCCACTGCCTCCAGCCTTCCCAGAGAAAAACCAAAGAGACCAAACTCTTGGGACAGGAGTCTCCAGGAGTTCTAAAGAATTAGGGCTGCATAGCTTGAGTCTAGAATGGGAAAAAAAAAAAAAAACAATCAGGGAGAGAGAAAGGGCCAATTTTCATTTGATTTTTAAATTGTATAGGAATACTCTGAACTGCTATTCCCAAAATGAAAAATTGTATGGGTTATTTTTGCTGAATCAGTTTTGGGACCATCAGTCTCTGTCTAGGAGTGGAAAATATGAGAGTGATGAAGTTACTCACGCTCCAAATCGTTTCCACTCATTTGAAAAGAAAAATTAAATCAGAATATTTCATTTCTTTGGAAAATGGTTAGTGGTGATGGTGGTAGTGGTGGTGGTGGTAGCAATCGAGTGCTTCTGAATATCAGAATACATTTGCATATGGTAACTCTGAATTCCAACTTATTCAAAGGGCAAATATAAACTTTGGGGATTCAGAAAATGTACAAACGCAAATTGCTCCTCTAACCCATCTTTGGACAAAGACAAATAAAAGGATATTTATTCCCTTTATAAATAAAATTCTTTGTGGACAGGACAGTTGGAAAAAATGTTTATGCATTTTGTTCCTTCATTTGGGGAAGGTTTTCCCCTCATTCTATAGAAGGTGCAAAATTGGTCTTTCAATCATCAAAGGTTTAAGGATAAGGAACAGCTCTCAAATTGTGCTTTTATCTTCATCTCAACTTAATTTGTCCTATAGCTGCAGGGAATCATGTATGCACACTCATGTCACTTGTAATCCTATCAGCCTACAATATATAAAAGAAAATCATGCACATAGGAACAGAATTACTTCTGACTGGAATCTCGGAAAGCTTCTGTAATAGCCTCTCAGTAAGATTAGGTTATTTTGCTAGGTGATTATTGTTATTGATTTCAAACTATAGTCCTTTGGTTCTGTTTAAGATAATAAAAAAAAAAAAATAGAAAATGGGAAAGGATTAACCTGAAAGGAAAAGAGACTAAAGAAAGATTTCTGATATTAGTAGTGGATGGTTCTGTATGGTTCCAGGAATGCCAATTAAGAACAGTCTGCCCACAAGACTAAGACATCCCTCAGCTGCACCTTCCTGACCATATCCTTGAATGCTTTGGCATTTACTGTTCCTCAGTCCAAAGTCAACTGTCTAGTCACAAAAGTCTCAAAGTCCATTTTGGACTTTTGGATCCTAAGATCCCAGATTTGGAGCTAGGAAGGCTTGATATCAGAGGCCATCTAATCCAACCCTTTCAATTTATAGATGAGACCAATGTAGTTTAGAATCACAGAGGTAGAAAGGATAGAAGTAGGATTTGACTTCACAGCCAATGTTCTTTCCATTATATAATACTTCCTCCTCATAATGTAGAACTATAATGAATGTGGCTAGTTGTTTAAAGGCAAAAAAGAAAGACAGCAGTGTTTGTACATGAACATGTATGCATGTATAAGCACACATGTGCTTATGTGTATGTATATAGATAGATATGGGATGAGTACAAGAAGAAATGAGGCTCTAGAAATGAATTATAACAAGTTGAGATTACATTATGTGGTTCACATGAAACTACAATGAAAAACAGAAAATATGACTTCCTGAAATTATCTAATTCTCTCTCTTTTACAAATCACTCATTTTGTTGCTAAGCCACTAAGCTAAAGGCAGCAAATCTGTGTTCCTGATTCTCTAGGCCTGGTTGGGGGAATGAGGTAAAATGAGGGCCCTGTATGTAACAACTACTTCAAAGGACTCTCCTCCACCGCTCCCTCCACATATTTAAAAGCCATAGGAAATTGACTTATAATTTTTTTGGAAATGGATTGAAGGAGGCTTTCTATTTTCATTAATGACTTTTAAGTCTTCATTTGACAGGCTCTGGACTCATTCTTAACTAAGAAACTAGACTATTCCCAAAAATGTGATGTCCCTTTTTCCTCTGTTATCAATAGCGTCTTTTGAGTAAGTGACCTAGTGATGCTTTGTGTGTCTTGGATGTCTCTATTCTCAGTTTTGGAAGGATAACTACCCTGATGCTCATTTGAAAAAGTAGACTTTTTCTATATTCTAAAAATGGATTTAAAAAGTTATATGCCTCCCATGCTTTCTCTTTGCTTTCTTAAAAGTGTTTATTTATTGTGTTGTTGTTTGGGGGGTTTGAGCACAGATTCTTACCACCTGCTGCTAATTCTCATCAAATCATAAGAGCATAGATTCAATTCCCTAATTTTATAGTTTAGGAAACTTTTATAGTTTAGATGACAAAGGGATTTTCACAAAGTCATCCAGTTAGTAAGTA
This sequence comes from Antechinus flavipes, assembly GCF_016432865.1. Lineage (NCBI taxonomy): Eukaryota > Metazoa > Chordata > Mammalia > Dasyuromorphia > Dasyuridae > Antechinus > Antechinus flavipes. Next base: position 284,955,689 of record NC_067401.1, on the reverse strand, counting down.
GAAGAACTGAGATCATGGGAAACTCAAATAAGATGACCAAGGGAGGATTCTACACACCTGCCTTTGAAAAGGCAGTTCTGTTTATAAAATCAGCAAGTCAAGGTCCCTACCCCAAACTTTAGTGAAGTAGATGATCAGTTCTTATTAATAAACCTGAGGACTCCCCCCCACCCAAAAACAATAGGAGAGAATGAAAAAAAAATCTAATGGGAATGTTTTATTTTCTTCCCACTTCTGAAGATCTCCTTTCCTAGGACTCTTTCTTTTCTTGACTTTTACTTAAAGGTCAGTCACTCACTTTTTAGGGCTCACAAACATAAGATCATAGATTTAGAGCTTAATCTCAAAGGTCCTCAAGCCCAAACCTCAGTCTTTGCAGATGAGGAAACTGAGGCCTATAAAATTTAAGCCACCTGCCCAATGTCACACACTTAAGAAGTCAAGTTCCCTTGACTCTAGAGTGACTTCATTTTCCATTTTCCCATGCTGCTTCTTACAGCTTAACAGAGCCAGGACAGATTCTCAGCAAGGATGGGCTATGACATATTTAGGGAGGTACTTTTTTTTTTCCTTTCAAGAGTACTACCAGTTAGAGAAATGAATTCTGAAACATCTATTGCCATCGTACTACAGCCCCTTCTCAACAACAGGGGGTAAGAGAGAAAGCTATGCAGCTCTGAAGGACCACCCTGACTTTCCCAGACTTTTCCCAATAAAGCAAAGTGAAGAGTGAGACCTTTTCCCCCTTCTCCCCCTGAGACTCAGGGCAGCAAGTACTTTCCCCAGCTGCCTGCCTGGCAAGTGTCAGGAGTTCTGGGCAACAGAGTTTGTTCTTAGCTCATCTCTTGGACAGTGCTGATGATCTTTGCAAAGAGAATACAATGACTATAATGGAAACTTGATGGCTTGGGAAAGTTCTAGCCAGTGGTGTGACTGATACCAGAATATAGCCAAGATGGGTGGGTCACTGGCTATTTAGATGACTCTTTATAGCTGCCACCCCACCACTAAAAATTACAGAAGTCCCCCACTAAACTTTCATCCTTCTCTACAGAATCACCCCACCCTGAAATGACTGAAGAACACAGATTATACAAGACAAAGACAAAATATAAATATAGCTATAACTGACATCCTCCCCCATTCCTATTCTTTCCTCATTTTTTTCTTCGTTGGATGTTAGCTGTTAACACCTAGATCTCAGCCGCTGTTTCTGTCTCACCACACAAAGTCTAGGCACACCTACAAACAGAGAGGAGAGGCCTTTGGCTCAGGACTGAGACAGGCCACGTGGACCTACAAACCTTTTACTTATTTTGATTTCGAATTCGGAGGCACCTCCTTTTCAATGGCGGTTCCAGGTCCTCTGGCCCGGTGCTGAGCATTGGCGTTGAAATGATACACGGTGCAATAGCAGTCTTTTCTGCGGGTTTTGGCACAGGCTGGATCACGCAGCCTGTCTTGGGGAGCATCCGCAGAGCGTATGCGTGGTCCTCATCTGCAGGGTTATTAAGGTTTGGGTCTGTCTTATCACCCACCGTGAGGGCCTCTTCCCCCATCAGCTTTTTGCCGGCCTCTCCGTCCATATGGAGGCTGGAAGCACAGTTGTTCTCCTTGACGGATTCCAATTCACTCACTGCGGGCTCCTCTGGCTGCTGGGACTTCTTCTGGGAGGGTGGCAGGGGAGGAGGAGGAGGAGGAGGCAGCGGCGGAAGCAGAGGAGGCGGCGGCGCTGGAGGCAACTGTTCTGGAGGCTGTTCCGCGCTCTTGGAACCCTCGCTGTTCTTTGTCCCGTTCACGATGACATTGCACACCGCAATGCTGGTGGCTTCGAGTCCCGAAGGGCCTGAGGGGGCCAGGGAGACAGGCCCGCAGTGGGTTGCGTCACCACCAGGCAGAGTTTTTGGGTCAGCGGCGTTGCAATTATTGTCCCTGCAGGTGCTGCAGTTCCTTTTGTCAGAGCTACCAAAAGCCATGCTTACAACACTGTTAGGTTCACGTTCCACCTTAACTTGAGCATGCAGAGCCCTGTGAATGACATTGTGTAGCCGGGACCGATGGCCCACGGTCAGGTCTATCACACCATCCTGAGGACCCTGGACCACACTGGAAAAACTAAACTTATTGTTCACCGGGCTGCTGGACCGCACAGTCAAATCCACCACCTCATTCTTACCATGCTCCTGTTGGGCTGCTGCGTGACTCAATGACTGGCCCGAGCAGCCGGGTGAGGAGTCAGAGGACTTAGAAGACCCTTGCTTGGAGTCTCTAGGGGACAAGGAGTGTCCACTTGACTTGCCCCCCGCTGAATCGCTGGGCGTGTTTGGAATGAAGTTTTCCCCATTGCTAGAGAAGCCGTTAGGGGGCTTGGAATCATTGACATGAGGGATGGGGATGGGGATGGGGATGGGCACAGGCAGTGGGACGATGACGGGGTATGGCACTAACAGGGTCGGGGGCGGCACCAGGGGGGCAAGGGATGGCAACCCGAAGTTCATCATCTGTGGCATAGGCATAGGGCCATTTGGCATCATGCTGACAGGAGGGAAGGGAAGACTAGGCAAAGGTGCTCCAGGAGGGGGCGGGGGCAGCAATCCCGCAGGGTTCCCAGGCATGGTTGGCGTGGTGGGGGGGTGGATATGAGGTGATAGCATTGGCCTGTGCATAGGGCTGGAGGTGGGGCCCATGTTTCTGGGACCGCCCGGCGGTGGACCAATCCCAGGAATCATTGGGTTAGACAAAGGGCTGTTAGGGTTGGAGGCGTGGTGAGGTGGCCCCCGGATAAAGGGAGGGCGGATCTGCTGCATGATTTGCTGTTCCATGAAGATGGGCAGGGGGACGGGCCCTCGGTTTGTCATCACCATGGGAGGACTCCGAGGTGGGACACCAATTGGAGGCACAATACTAGCAGGTGGCTGAACAGAAACTGGAGGGACATTTGGAGTCTCATTGATGGTAATGGGTTTGGGAACTGGTGTGGGGATTTTTGTGACAGAGCAGTTGGCAGTATCAGATGGAGAGATGGTGGTTGACGCGGATGGTCCAGGCCCTTGATTTTGGCCAGCTGCAGACACTGGGGAGGGGGCCTTCCTCCGAGCATCTGTTAGCGGTATATTCCAAGAGTCTGGAGTCAGCAGCTGTACCCCAGCACCTTCTGCTTTATTTTCGATCGGAGGATGTAATGTGCTGCACAGTCCAGCTGGAAGATTGGCCTGTGTTTCTTTGTAGAAAATGTCCATTTTGTACTGATTGAGACATTTTGCACTGCAGAACTGAAGCCTTCGCTCCCCGTCCCCAAAATCCAGGTATTCTTTTGTGTGTCTTATGTGCTTACACCAGTCACATACCTACAACACAGTAACAAAATCACAACAGGTGAGATAAGCAATTCCTTGGGTAAAGTGTGTTTCATATTGTACATAAAGGTTCTTTCTTTCATACTCATTCAGGGTTTTTTTTCAGAGTCTGAGTCTTTCTTCTGAGAGATAAGAGTCTAATGTATTTATTAAAAAAAAAAAATGACGGGTAAGACCTGCCAATATTAACCCCATACATAAGCTAAAATCACCCTTTTTCTGTTCTTTCTCTAAAAATGGAGTTACACCTTCCACTTTAAACATCACGGATGTGGAACGTGCATGTGTGTGTGTGTGTGTGTGTGTGTGTGTGTGTGTGTGACTGGGTGTTTAATTGGAGAGAGAAGAATAAATACACCTGCCCACACATTTTTTCACTTGTCAAAAAAGGCCCATAGTAAATGCAAATCTAAATATGTTTGGAGAAGAGGCCTTCTCCAAAAAGTTCAGTGGGCTTGCAATATGTCCCTTTACAACTCTCCTCCCCAGGAGGCATTTTTCCTCTACTGACTGCATTCCCAATAATGTTGGACAGAGTGCACTACGTTAAGAGATATCACAAAGCACCAACAATCCTTCTCTCTCCTTCCAAGTCAAAACTTGGAACTCATCATGAAGTCTGTGTAAGGTTCAGTTCTCCCCAACTTGTGATGTTGCAGCAAGTTAGAAGTATTTTTTGAGCTGTTTGCCCACTCTCACTCAGTAGTCAGATTTCTTGGTGATATTTCTTGGCAGGCAGGCTTATTTAACAACTTTTCAAACATGAGAGAACGTTTTCCAAAAGTTGTTATGGCATCCCCTACCCCCAACCGCCACCCTCCAAACCTCCTCTACTCCTAGTATAAGGAAGGCTTAGCCAAATTCATTTTAAAGTAAGGCTGCAGAACTAATTAAGGGCTGAAAGCTTTTCCCAATTGGAAATCACTAGACACCAAAGTTCAAAAAATAGTCATTCTAGGCTTCAGAACCCATTACTTCGGAGAAATTATTGTGATTTCATTAACACATTAATTTTGCAACACCATCAGTTCTCGCAGATGGTGAAGACATGATCTACAATTCAAATATGAGTCTTGTTTGCACAAATGACTTTCCTTCATATGGCATTTTAAACAAGAATTAATGAGTAATCTTGCCATAGCTATAAACAGATAAACAGATGTCAAATTTTTCAATAGTTCTTTCAGTGCCTTACTTCTTTTCTGACAGAATTTTACACACATATAATCTTTTTTTTTCCCTTTCTTTCTTTCCCTTTTTTTTTTAAGCTTGGTGCTCAAACTCTATGACCCATGGAGACTTCCAAGACTCTACAAGCATTAAGTTTGTTGATTGCATTTCTGACCATGTCACAATAAAGCAATGTGTACTGAGTTTGTTGTTCCCGGAAGTACTATGCCAGCCTTAAGTTGTTTGCTGCTGGTAAGGGTTTGGCTTAAAAAAAAAACAATTATTGTAAGTGGATAGCATTTAAAAGATGATTAATTTTAATAACGATTGGCCACATAAACAATGCAAAAACAACATATGCTGGGCATTTGATTACTCATCTCATTTAACTCTCAGCTTTCCTTGATTATAAACAGTGGTAGCATTCTAGTGAGTGTTTCTGTATGTGCTATGTATGTGTTTGGTGTCCATGTGCCTATCCGTATAAACCCACCCACTTCCTCTCTACTCTTTCTTTTGCATGAATTTTCACTAGTAATAATATGCATTCATCACCATTTTCTTTTCAAAAGTTTTCCTATTGGGTCTTTTCTGGGTTTTTTTCTAAAAATTAAATAGTTTTTTGAAAAGAAATAGTACATCCCAAGTTACCTTTGGGAATGAGAAAAGTAGCTCATCAGAAGAGGAAAAAAATGAATGTTCAAAGCCCCTCTGAAGTTAAGAGACTGGAGAAACTTTGAGCATGCTATTGGAGTCAAGAAAAACGAGCTTATTTGACAAATATAAGCAAAAATGCTTTGAAGATGAAGACCCATACTCAGACTTCATCAGTCTCTCTAAGGATGGTTACACTATAAACAAGGACTAAATTCATCCTTATGTATGTAAGTGCATTTATATTTTAGAAACCTGCTTATTTTGGCTATAGAGTTAACCAACATATACATGACATGCCATTTAATTTTCTTCTATGGAACTTGGCCATGTGTGATTGTGTTCCAAAATTAGGCATTCAACAAAAACCTACAATCAAAAATTACAAGATTATAGCAGGAGAAATCATTGAAAAAATATGAGGGCAGCTATAAATTTAATTTTATATGGAAGAGTATTATTAATGGATGAGTTAAAGTCATTAAAAGAATAATGCATCACAGAATTTCTGACTTCCTTTTGTATTATTTTAGGGGGGTCAGTTATCAATATGAAGTTTTCAGAAATATTTGGGCATTTTGTTGCTAAATTGATTTGCTGGCCTATAAGGGATTCCCAAATCACCTGCAGTTAAATAAATATTTTTCCCCAGGAAAACACTTAAGAATCTTGCTTGAAAAATTTTCTACAATATATCTCACTTTTAATAATTCATATGAAAAACAAAAAAGGCTATAGGCAGCATAACCAACCTATACAAAAATGCAGATTATCCACACATGCTTTGTTGGTAATCATAATTCATTTTTTATAGCACTTTAACATTTACAAAATGTTTTCCTCACAACTATCATATGAAGACAAAGCACTGTCCACACTTTAGAGATGAAGAAATTCAAAATCAGATAGGTTAAGGGATTTGTTCATCATTACAGAGAGAGTAAATATCAAAACAGAGATTTAAATTCTGATCTTCTACAAAAGTTCATAAACTCATACTCTAGTCCAGTTGTCCATGCACTATTTCATGGCATCTCCTGACACTATGCTCCCTTATTCATGTCAACCATGGTAAATAATGAAGAGCACAAGTTTAAAATAATGCAGCAAACATCCTGACTAAAAGAAAAGAGTTATGGTTATCAAACTAAATTTCTTCCATCTCCCAAAATGGCTTGGTGAAAGTGACTGTCTACCAGACTGCCCTGAACTGTCTCATTTCTGTCTTGTGCTCTGTATGTAGGCAAGTTTATGTATATGTATGTGTATATATATATATATATATATATATATATATATATATATATATATATATAGGCATGTGGGAGCAATGATGGGAGGAGAGAAGATGAGAGAGAGAAGGAGGGGAGAAAGGAAGGAGGGAGGGAGAGAGGAAAGAGAAGAAAAGAGAATGAGGGAGGAGAAAGATAGAATGAGAGAAAAGAGAAAAGAATAAAAGAAGGAATGAGAAAAAAGAAGAGAGAAAATGAGAGAAAGAAGAGAGAGGAAAGAAAAAAATGAGAGAGAATGAGAGAAAGCATAAGCGAGAAGACAAAAGAAAGAAGAAAGAATCAAAGAATGAATGGGAGAGAGAGAGAAACAATGAGAGAGAGAGAGAGAGAGAGAGAGAGAAGAGCACATTTCCACCTTTTTATTATATTACATCCCAGGATACTGACCTAAGACATAGAAAAGTAATCCTTCAGTTTCAGGGGAAAAAATTTCTTAGAGGAAAAAACTGTCACTTAAGAATTAATGAATCCAGTCCAGGATTCATCATTTAAGATGAGGTCAATGAATTTATGATACAACTGGCTATATTACACAAGGCAGTAAAATAGAGCAACATCACTCATTCCCCATCAAATTAATGACACACTCTTAGTAATTAAAGATTTCTTCTAAGAGCCTGTCCTGATTACTTAAGATGTAGGAGTTAGGTAAAAGCATAGACTGTATATCTTTCACTTTAATAAAATAACATTTGCATATCCATGATATACACAGCATGTATCTCATAAAGAGCAGTTTTATAATCATTATATTGTGGAGTTTTTCTACAAACTGCTTTAAATCTATAAAACTTCATTGCTTTCCCTCGCTTTTTTTGCTATAATTATTCAAGGAAGGTTTAAAAAAGCTTGCAGGCATTTTTAAAAGCTAAAAGGTAACAAGTACAATATGAAACCAACTTGGCTCTAGAATATTTTTCTCCACTTAATTATATTTCTTTTGGAATCTGGCCTCTCTTGTTGCACCTTTTAGGAAGAGTCCTAAACAAGTCCGAGGATTATATCACACTGAGGTTTTCTAACAATGGCATTCTGGGGACACAAGCAACTGCCGATGTAATACTCTCATATAAGAGACCCACCTAAAATGCTTCATTCCACCAATGCATAATATAAGGCTGGAATGACAAAAAGATCAGGAGAGAAACAAATGTATGTATATACCATTGTAGCTTGCAGCAACAGCCCTTAAGAAGATTAAATTTACCTCCTTGGTAAGCGTCCAATTCTAAACAACAGAATGAACATTTCCTTTCATACATTTAAAGTATTTATACTTTAGTGGCTGACTGCCAGGGTAGTACTTATGAGCTTGGTGGTTTGATATCATTCACCTCTTTTCCTGTGAAAAAAAATATGTGTGGCAACACACACCACTAGACTGCTCCAAAGACGTTGCATCAGCAAAAATATCAGTTGCTCTTACTTGATATGGGAAAACCAAAAGACCAGGGCTGGTGGTTCCTAGAACTTTTTCCATCTTATGTTTCCCCAGAAAAGAAAGCAAACTATTCACATACGCAACTGAGCTTTTATTTTTCAATAAATGTCCAGAGGCAAGTCCAGACCACATGGGTATAACATATACATTCTATGAGCTTTGAAAGAAGTAACTTTGGGAGCAATATAATTAATGCATTAATCAGCTGTCAAAAGCAGGAGAGGAGTTCATCCATTACTTGAGCCTACCATTGCCCTCTGAATGATAATCTAGCATCAGGCAAGATTTAATTAAGAAGGTCTTTACTTGAAATTTTTCTTATCCTGAGCAAAGATATATGCACCAATCTAGTAGGAATAGGATGTTAATAATCTCTTGAATGGAAACTACAAAGTTCCCCCAAAAAAATCCCAAATAAACAAACAAAAACAACTTTGGCATTCTCTGAATTTGCTACATTGGTCACCTCTGGGAGAAGTTTTGTTTGTATGTCTTAAATCTATCCACATGATTTCCTTGCTTTGAGGAAACTCCCTTTACAAATGCATATAAATAACTATTTGATCAGTCAATCAAACATTATTAAGTGCCTACTGTGTTCCAGTTACTTAGAGTCTTAGAGAGAGTCTCCTGAGTGACTCACTTAAAGTCACACAGCTAATCCATGGCAAAATGATAATTTAAATTTTCCTATTCTTAGTAGGGCTTTCTATCTACACCTCTATATTGCCCCTTTGGAAATTATGCTTCTTAAATATATTTTAAGGATAAAGACTTTGATCTTTTGGACTAAAAAAAGTACAAAGATAGAGGATGTAGTAGAAGAAAGGCTACCCTTGGCTCCTGATGCCATCTTTGATGAGTATTAGTTTTGTAAACATTGGCAATCATAAGTCCCTCAGTACCACAAATATCGAAGAAAATAAATTATAGGTGAGTTGCCCATCAGCATTAATGGAAGTGCCTTCTACCAATAAATATCATGTTGAAACAAATAAGTCAATAAAACTATAAAAAGTACCAATGGCCTTTTGGTACAGATCAGGTCTAGAAAGTCATGAGTACTTGTTAAAAGACTCAAGGATGGAAAGAAGAGAACTGGAATTGTATATTGTCACTGGGTCACTCTTTATCTATAACTACAGATTTTGGGAACCAGAAAGCAGCTCTCAACAATGACAGCAAAATATCTCTCTCTGGCCCTCGCACAAATTCTTATGTTTTCTTCAGATTTTGCATTAATACACTATCTCTAGAAAACCCCTATGAAAATGCATGTTTTCTAACAGGCATAATATATTAGCATCTATTAACACATTAGACATGGATTAGTTTATCAGATTAGCTAGCTAAGAAGAGAATAGGATCCTAAGGGGAACTGAAAACAACAAAAGTAACTTTTAGTTGTTTGACCAGCTGGACTGGTAATTAGGACAAACTAGAGGCAGCTAGGTTCCTCTTTGGTTATAACAGTAGGCATGGTCTCAGAAAGATCTCAGATCTAACCTCGAATCTGACCTCACATAATTAGTAGTTGTGTTTTCTTATCTATAAAATGAACTAGAGAAGGAAATGGCAAACCACTCCAGTATCTTTGCTAAGAAAACCCAGATGGAGTCACAAAGAATCAGACATGACTATAAATGACTAAATACTGGGTCCTAGGAATGGGCAGCAAGATTGGAAACAGGTGCCAAACAGCTCTCAATCCTGGAATAAGGAATAATAGTTGAGATGTCATAGAAGCCAGTAGCCTTCTTCACAATTTGGCCTAGGATCACACTTCAGAGGAATCTTACGTAATTTAAACTGAGCCAATGATTGTTTTCTTGCTTATCCTGCAGTTTTTCAGCATGGAAGCAACACCCTCTACTATGGAACAATACTAAAAGTGGGACCTTTGGCTCTGGGATAGGATAAGGAGATTTTGGAAACCATAAGAGCAAAATAAAAATTAAAACAATGCAAAACCTCCTCAGTGAAATTTGCAGAAAGGTGAAAGAGATGGGTGAGTCTAACCATCCTTACTTGCCAAAAAAAAAAAAAAAAGCAGAGGAAAAAAGCATATTGATCACTCATCAAATTATTGCATTAGTATGTATCATGGACAAACATGGCACATGAATAATGAGAAATGAATAGGAGAAGTAGTGGGCAATGGTAGATAGAATACTGAGAAGCTACATTCATTTCCTAGCAACTAGATAACTCAATAAATTAAGTGATCCTGCAGATAGACCTGAGCACAAATTCAACCTCAAACATTAGCTAACATTAAACATGTCACTTAACTGCTCTCTGCCTCAGTTTCTTCAACTGCAAAATGTGGATTACAGTAGCAACTAATTCCCAGGATTGTTGTGAGAATCAAATGAGATAATATTTGTAAAGTGCTTAGCACAGTGCCTGGTGCTTAATACATGCTTTGTTTCCTTCCTGTTTACTACTTAAAAGATCTTAGTGCTTAGATGATCAATCATTTAATGTTTCTAGTCCTCAATCTAAATTGCACTTAGCCACAATTTTCCAGTGATCTTAAACAGTTTGCCACTGCAAAAGCCCATCCCTTTTTAACACCATATTCTCACCATGATATCATATAACAGTGAATCATGAGACACTACCATCTCTGAAGAACTAAAATGGCAAATAATACAAAGAACAATGGAAAAACACATAGTGAGCATATGAAGGTTATAAACTGGTCACAGGGAAAAGAAAGGGAATAAGCTTTAAGATAGCACCAATTAAGTGCCAAGACCTTTGCTTTTACAATATTCCTGCAAAGTAGATGCTGTTATTTCACTTATTTCATCGATAAAGAAAACTGAGGCAAATAATGTTTAAATAATTTGCTCAAGGGCACAAAGCTAATAAGTATTTGAAGGCAGATTTGAACTCAGGTGTCTTGGGCTCTAGGCTCAGTGCCCTATCTACTGCACTCCTAGTTTTCACTGACAAAGATTACAGACATTTTTTTTAGGGTACAATTCAATTCAAATAGACTTATTTAAAGCTAAATGAGATCTTACACTTCATTCAGTCCACACCCATCCTGTGAGGTGAGGCCTAAAAAGGGTGACTTTCCCAAAGTTACACAAATAATTAGTAGCAACTAAATGGTAAAAGGATAGCTTAACTGAGTTCCAGGAAGGAAAAAAAGCATCAATTCTGTTAGGTGAGGGATTTTTTTTTTTAATTTTGAGTCTTTCTCTTCTCCCCTGGCCATTCCCCCTCCTTCCTCAAGCCCAGTCTGTCTCTGATTCAAGCAAAGGCTTGATAAAACTGCAAGACTGCTTGAAATGAGTGTTAAATCCATTAAAATGAATAATTTCTCATAGTTTCAACTGCTGTTTGAATAGTGGGAGCCCTAAGCTGTACTATTCATGTTTTATTTAAAAACGGAGCAGATGAATGATCTGCTAGACTCATTAGACTGCAGAATCATCTTCCAAAGGAAGAAATAGACACCCTATTATCAGGGACATTTAAAAGAAGACTGGCTGACTAGCTGGAACAAGACATAGATGAACTTACAATTTATATATATAAAGAAAGTCACCAATCTCTCAAAAAATACCATGGAATAGCAGTATATCCTAGCGTGCTTGGTTTTACAAAACTTTTGCTGTATTGTTTAGTCCTTTCAGACTCTTTGTGACTTCATTCTGGGGTTTTCTTAGCAAAAATATAAAAGTGGTTTCCCATTTCCTCCTCATTTTACAGATGAGGAAACTGAGGTAAAAAGGATTAAATTACTGGCCCAGAGTCACATAGCTAGTAAATGTCTGAGGCCACATTTGAAATCATGAAGATGAATCTTCCTGATTCCAAACACAGTACTCTAGCCACTGAACAACCCAGCTTCTCCTCTGCAAAGCTGGAGTGGAGAACAAAGTTCTTCAAAGGATGATTTGACCACAGATATATAAGTGATACAAAAATCAAGGCATTCAAAAGTGAACAAAATCCCTTGTAACTAGGAGGAAAAATAATTATTAAGTTTAAAACAAAACTTTTTCCCCTTTAATATGCCCAACATCTATAATGGGCAACAAATTGAAAAGACCTTAGTTAAAATCCTACCTCTAACACATCTGATTTGCACAACCACGAGCAAGTCACTTAATCTTTTAGTATCCTAGATAAGTCTCTAAAACTATAAAGTTGCAAATATGCTGCCAACTTGTACTGGGAGTTCCCTAAATCCATAAAGTCACAGGTTTGGATCAAAAATGGTTTAGAATATAAGAACTAAATCAATTCTCAACTTGTGAAATTTTAGTTATTAAATGTTTACTATCAAGTTGACTGTTTAATCATATAGTTGTTGCTGTTATTGTTGTTGTTGTTGTGTGTTTGGATGGAAGTTGGCTTTTTTTGGTTTATTATTTCTTTTGTTAAACAAGTTAACATAGATTTTGTATCTCAATAACCTACTAGGGAAGTCTATCAGAATAGAAATCTAACAGAAAATCGTCCACACCAAAAAAACTAACTACGAAATGAAGTCTTTGTGACATGTCTCCAAAACCCACTTATCTTATACTTTTAAGTTAGATCCCAGAACTCTTGGCTACGTTCGCTAGGGACAAATCCATCCCCTTCACTCAGTGCTGTGGCCAAAGCAGGGGCAAAGCTGGTATAGATTTGGTTTGGAGTTAAGTTTTGTAAGCAGCGTGAGGAAATCTCAGGCTTGTTCTAGATACTAACCTAAGATTTTGCCAAAGCAAAGAGTGAGAGGCTACTACAAATAGTGACTACCTCCATTTGGTATTTTTTTAAAGATTACTGACTTGGTCTTTGAGTAGTCATTTAATTACAGAAAAATCTATTTCATTTAGTTTATGGAGGTTATATTCATACAATACTGGTCAAACAAAGGGAAATGGAAAATTTGAGTCAAATAACCAATTTTTGGTCTACACTGAGACAAACATCTGGGATCTTTGGCACACTCAGTTTTCACAATGTCTGGCACCTAATAGTGCCACAGCCTAAAAAACCACAGAGATAATATATTACAGAATATGACAATTAGAAGAGACTTTAAAGATCACTGAATCCAACTGCTTTCCCTTAAGTTTTATGGCAGCTCTTCTGTTATCTTTTTGGTGAAAGCAAATCATTGTTCTTCAGTTTTATTGGTCATAAAAAGAATCTTATGTATGCATGGGGGATGGGGATAGGAGATACTAAGAAATATGTTTTTTAACTAGATCTGTGATTTCATTGGTTTAAAGAACAAGGAAACTTCCTCTATGGAGAGAGATAAACAAATACTATGATATTTCCAGAAAATTGCAGGGATATGCTAGACCTAATGAGAGAGTGGTGAGAGTCAGTTGTTAAATTTTCAATGTGAGCATCTACAACTTAGAAATTGGTAAATGCTATCAGTCGAGACTTGATTTGTTGATTGTCTGGATTTTAAAAAGTGATAGAGAAAATGTTAGTAATACAGATTAATTTAAGAGACTTAAAAGTCTGTCATAAGTATACATTTCCTTCCTCATTAAAAAAAAAAAAACGGTGGTTGTTAAACATTTACCAGCATCCCCCTGCTGCTGATAGATCACTGACTAGATCATATAAGATCAAAGGTAGCATTCAAACTCAGATCTTTGTGACATTTAAACTAGTTTACTATTCACTGTACTCAATTGCCACTCAACAAATGATTACTAACTTAAAATATTTTGGTTGAGTCATTGGTGAGTTGTTTCCATTATATTTTACTCTGAGTTTTCTTGGCAAAGATACTAGAATAGTTTGCCATTTTTCTTCTCTGGTTCATTTTACAGATGAAGAAACTGAAGCAAATAAGGTTAAGTGACTTGTTCAGGGTCATGCAGCTAGTGAGTATCTGAGGCCATTTTTGAACTCATTGAGATAAGTCTGTGATTTCAAGCCTGGTGCTTTATCCACCAAGCCATCTAGCTGTCCCACTTAAAATATATTTATTTATATATTATGTGTACATGTATATAAAAATATATGCATATAAAATATATATTTACCACATTATATAGATAGATGGATAGATAGGTGTGTGTGTGTGTGTGTGTGTGTGTATAAACACATAAAAGAAAATCTAGTATTTCTCTACCTTTTAACAGTCATTGTTTCTATGCCCTTTGATCTACTATTGGCTAAAGCAAAGAGAAGATTTTTCTATCACATAATAGAATCAGGAGAGGTCACAAGATATAGGGGCTGATTTAGAATCAGATGATTTGGGTGGGAGCCCAGGCTAGACCATTTAGGAGATTATATGACCCTAAGCAACCTCTCTAAGCAAGCTTCCTCATTTGTAAAATAGAGAAGGTGATAGCACTGACATCAATGACTTCTGTGGGGAGAAAACACTTTATAAACTACATCTTTATAAATGTTAATTATTACTATCATCATCATTATTATTATTTCCAGACCCTTTGCTATCTTGGTTAAGTTCCTATGACATCCCATTTTGTCAATGATTGTTTTAAAATGTTAAGACTTAGAGTATTGAACACCATAGTACAAATCTGATGCTACCAATTTAGAAGTAAGGTGGGATAACACCTTCTGTAATATGAATATTCTATTAATAATGATAATAAAGAGTAATACCTAGCACTTAATGTTATCCCGTTTAATTCTTACAACAATCCTGAGCTAATATTAAACCCATTTTACCAGATGAAAAAACTGAGGAGGCAAAATGTTTTAGTGACCTCTCCAGGACCATATAGCTAGTGAATGTCTGAGGTAAGATTTTAATTCAGATCTTCTTGATTCCAAGTTTAGCACTATATCCACTCTTCTACCTAGCTGCCTTGATGTACAGTTTGTAATGCATGTTTGCAGTCATTTTTGGCCAGGCTTTATATCTTTTTTTTAATAAATCCTTCCATTTATTGTTTTCTTTTAGTGCCTCCTTCTTTATGTTTATTTTGCAAGTAGCAAGTCAAGAAAGAATGGATCAATGTATCAGATGGTTGGTTCTTAATAGAATGAGATATTTATCAAAAATTTAAAGCTGAAATCTACTTTCACAATTATATCCTGTCTCAGTGCCAGTTTTTGATTCTATATATATTTGAGAACATCATCCATATCGTGCTTCAGGCAATGCAGCCTTTAGCATATTCCCAACAACATCACTTAAAAAGCCATTGTGCTTTTTAAAATTTTTCATGTTGATATATATCATCCTTTTCTATCTGTCACTCTCATCAGCCTAGCACATGGGAGGTACTTAATGTTTGTTGGTATCTTGATTAATTGGTCTAATTGGATTAATTTCTTTTTAAAATTTTTTTATGGTGATGGCGAGGGAAGAGAGGGGAAAGGCTATTGCAGTTAAGTGACTTGCCCAGGGTCACATAGCTAGTAAGTGTTACAAGTCTGAGGCTGATTTTGAATTCAGACCCTCCTGACTCCAGGACTGGTGTTCTATCCACTGCACCATCTAGCTGCCCCTCAAATTAATTTTTTTTTGGACAATCTATTGTTGTTGTTGTTGTTCAGTCATTTCTTTATTCCCACCCATTTGAGGTTTTCTTGGAAAATATTGGAGTTGTTTATCATGTCCGTACACATTACTGTATTTTAGTCTTAAAACTCATCCTATCAAGTTTCAATGATATCTCTGTGTTTGGACTTAAATTAAAATGTCAAGATCTTCGTATTGTTTCCTCTACATTTGTTTGCATTGGCTTGTAAATAGCCAAGATTAATATATTGTTCCCAATCTACTTCCCAGTTATTTTCAGATCAGAAATGCTGGGCACTTCTTGCATTTTCTGTTTTCTTTCTAGATCATACCTATTGTCTTTCATATTGCTCATTTTCCAGATTCATTTAGGTATCTTTTGCTACCCCCATCTACCTTGTAAAATTCAGCTGAAAAGATTCTTGATCCAATAAGCTAATGACCACAAAATACATTGCTGCTAGCCTTCATGGATTATCTCAAAGTTCTGCTACCAAATGAGTCACTAGACCATTTTTGTCAGTAGCTAAATTGAAAATGTACCTGCCTTCCCAATTCAATTATTTGCAGTCATTAATCCTATAAATGCATAATATCAATATTTTAAGAGGCCAGATGATATGCTTATAGATTATTCTGCTTACCCATTGTTTTGAAATTAAAACTTAGTCATATATTTTCTGGTTCATTTTATTTTTCTTTTGATGCATTTTGGGGAAGGGGAGTAGGGTGTGGAATCAAATTTTTAAAAAATACAGACCAACTAAAGAAAAATCACCCCCTGCCAAACTCTACAGTATTTCCAATGGTTCACGAAATGTTTGACAGCAATGTAATTGCAATAATGAGGTGGTTTGAGGGCCAGGTGGTGGTTTTAAACTCACACAGGATGTTTCTAGCCCTAGGCCTAGCTTCAGGCCAGGACCACTTCAACCAGGCCAAAACTACCAATGGAATCCCTGTTGCTGGGTAACACACAAATGTGACATTTACTAGGTCCCTGAATAATGCCTTTCTCTGAGTAGCCAAAAGTACTCGCATATCAAACAAGGAGAGGAAGGGTAATTTAAGATGTCAGTAAGTCTTTATGATTTAATTAAGACCTGAGAGACTGTCTAGGATTAGGATGGTTCCTGCAATCCCTGCAAGGGATGTTCTGAATCCCTTCTTGAGAAATCTTTCCCTGGATTCCAGCTTGTAATAGGTTGGTTCCTCAGCCTTTGTTAGGATGCTTTGTATCTTTCTTGTTTGCTTGTATCTGTTCTTTTCTGGTTGATAGCCTGTGAATTTAGCAGTCAGGAAGTGCTAACAACCTGGTTGAAAACCAATGCTCAGCTAGTGTTAGTTTTTCCCCTTAGCTTCCCTCCAGCAACTCAGAACTTATCAGCAATATCCTTGTTATCTCAATCTAAACTCCTGGCTTGGATTGCCAAACAGTGTAGGCTGAGGACGGCTGTGACAGTAAAAGAAAATGTATATTATGTATATATATGTAACATATACATAGTTTAATAAACATACATATGTATCTATATGCACATAGTCCACACACATAACAACTGGTATTTACATACCAGTTTTCCTTCAACTAGTTTAAATGGCTGCACATAAATACTCCCTCATTAATCAGGAACATAAGTGTATGATGGAATAAAGAGCCAGGTAAAAACCTAATTTCAGAGATGAGTATATTGAAGCTAGCATTGGTTGTACGGTCAAGTGGTCTCATAGTCAAAACCCAATGACAGTGCTGTGATTATTACCCCAATCTCATGTCTCCTTGACAACCACAGCCCCTGGGGGACCAGAACAAAATCTGCCAAACATTTTCATTTGTGTCTTCTTTTCCAACTGGACTCCTTTTGCCATGGACTCAAGATAATTCTATGTGACAGTGACATGATGTCATAGGCAACCCAGATTGTAACCAAAACCCATAATACCTCACAGATGCCAAATTTGGTGGGGGCGTGGACCTAGAGGAAACAGAAATATTCATTCATTCAATAAACACTTATTAAGCATTTATTTTTTGAATAACTGTGTGCAAAGTCAGAGAGCTATCAAGGTATTGCAGAATAAGAATTAGAATAAGAATAAGAATGCTGAGTTCTAATACTAACTCTGCTACTTAATACTTATGTGACTGACCAAGGTCAAGTCATTTTTCTCTGGGTTTTAGTATCCTTATCAATAAAAAAAAGGAGGATTGTCTTAGATGACTTCAAAGATTCTTTCTAGTTCTAAAATCTACTTACGACAAGGTCTATGTCATGTATTCCTTTGACAGTCTGATGAAACCTATGGCCTCCCCCTCAGAATAAAGTTTTTAATTGCATACACAGGATTATCAAGAGAATGAATTATATTGAAATAAAGTTTTCATGATATTTTTCTAAAAACACAAATTTAAGGATCCCACAATATGAATTCCTGATATGGTTATCCTTTAAGGCAAATGGATTAAACCTATGGTATCTTTTAAGTCAAAAGGCAATTGACAGCAAAATTTCACCTCTTCCTCTCTTTATACCTGTGATTCACACTTGCTTTGTGCTAAAATGAAATGCCTTTGACACTGACTTAACTTTCAACACCTTCCAGATCTGACTTTCCCCTTCCTATCTTTGCTTTGTGCTCTATCATGCCTTCTGGAAAACCCATTTTATTGTTAACATATGCTCCTTCATCCTTTCATAGTCTTTCTATCTCATTTCCCTTGTGGTAATCTGTAAGTTTCTTCCTGAAGACATTATAGCCCTATCATCTTCTTCAGTATTTATTCTATCATGTCTCTTCATTCAAAGGGCAAGGAGGAAGAGTAGGCACTATTGGGTATTATTATTATTGTCATTGTTATTATTAGGGAATGAGTGGAGCTACTGAGTGAGGGCTGGAGGGTAAGGATTGCTTGCCTGGAGCAGCCTGGAGACACATTTCTTATTCTCTTAAAAGACAAATTCTCAACTCAATACTTTTTTCTCTGCCACACAATCTTCTTCTCTCTCCTTTTTCAGGGATTTCAGGCCATAGCTTGTAAGCTTTTTCTTTGTCTCAATCCTTTCCTCCCATACTCATAAATCTGAATATATTCCTTAATGTTCCCAACAATCAATTAATATAATTCAATTTATATATATATTAATAATGAGAATTAAATAATTGTCAATTCTTTTTTTCTCAGTTGGCCACAGTGATGGCGTATTGTTAAAAGCCATCATCCAAAATTTTGCTATTCTCATTATCCTGATCTCTCTCTGGTCATAAACTTATATCATTCTTCCCTCTTCACTCCTTTTAAACCTAGTCTTTATCCTCACCAATATCTTCATCGCTTATATCCCTCCATGTTCTAAAAATCAATCAACATCATTGGAGACTCATTTTCTTCCCTTCACAGTCTTGACTCCATGAGTTTATATCTCAACTGCCCACTATCTTCCACCCTCTAATTCTAGGCATCTTTGCTCTATTGACATTTAGGTCTTATTGAACTCTAACTTTGAATTATCTTCACTGTTTGCTTTCTTCACTTTTACTCATCATGGTATATAACATTGTAAGAGAGAATAATGCAAGAGTGACACCAAAGAGCCACTGCAAAGTTGTACATGTATTAATGGACTGCTATGTACATGATACTGTAGTATCTAATCTCAAGTCAGTCATCACTAGTGTAGAGAAAATTCTTTTAACCTGGGATCCATAGACCCCCAAGGGGACTGGGTATAGATTTCAGGGGATCCACAGATTTGAATGGAAAAAATTATATTTGTATTTCAATTTACTTGAGTTTGGGTAATCCTGTATATGCTACATTATACAATCTAAACCATTATTGTGAGAAGGGGTTTAGAGACTTTACTGGACTGCCAAAGGAATTCATAACACAAAAAGGTTTAGAACCTCTAAACATAGGTATCATTTTATTCTTCCTTATTAATTCCCTACCATGTTTTCTACAGATATTCCAAATCTTTTTTTTTCTTTTTCCAAAGGAGTTCTTTCTATTGAATCTTCCTCCTCCCTTTCTCCTGATTAATTGAGAAAATTCTTCTCTTTTTTCTTATTCCATATCCCAAGATTTTTTTTTACTTAGTCCTCCATTTTTTTTCCTCCTTTGCTCTAGTTTCTGAAGAAAAGGTGGCCCTTCTCTTTGCCAAGGTCATATTTCTGCTTATTCTCTTAATTCTGACCCCTGAAACCTCCTCCAGAATTTTTCCCCATCATTCATTTTGTCTCTCACCTTTAATCTCTCCTTATCTACTGAATCCTGATTTCCCCCATCCTTAAGCTAAATAAATAGCCCTCATTTGACATTGCTGTCTCGTGCTATCATACATACCTCGCCTCCTTTTCATACCTATCTCTCACCTAGAGATAGAAAAAGTCACCTACTTTGGATGCGTCTAGCCTTACCTCCCACTCATTTGCAGCCTGGTTCCCTATCCCAGGATTCTAGTGAAATTGTCTTCTTCAAAGTTATCATATATTTTAACTGCTTAATCAAGTAGCATTTTGTCAGTCCTTATCTTACTTGACTTCTGCAGTTTGGGGAACTGTTGAACACCAGCTTTTCTGATATAACCTTTCCTCTCTTGACTTCAGTAACTCTAATCTCTTGGTCCTGCTCCTTATCTGACCATTCCATTTTGTGTTCCTTCTTACACTATCATCCATCTCCTACTCACTAAGCTTATCATTCTCCTAAGTCTCTATTCTGGGCATTCTTCTTTTCTGTCACTGAGTCATCTCATCACTTCCTATAGGTTCAATTATTAGCTTTTATGTGATTATTTTATATTATAAATAGATGATTGCCAAATCTATATAGCCCTAACCTCTCTATCTGAAAGTTTCCCATGGCTCTCAAATTTTATGTATCCCAAAAGAAAATATTATTTACCACCATTACACTCTCCCTTCCTTTGAACTCCTATATTTCTTTTGGGGAAACCAGTCACCTTACAATCACTCAGGGATACAACATAAGAGTTCTACTTAACTATTCTTTTCCACTTTATCTAATCAGTTGTGAGGCTTGTTGATTTTATTTCCACATTTCTCTTGCATTTTCTCCTTCTCTCTAAATCAAATAGTCATTATACTAATTCAGACTCTCAACACTTCTCTTCTGGACTATTGGAACAACATTCTTTATTGATGTCCCTGATTCTTGTCTCCTATTTCTTGGGTCATTTCTCTTCCTAGCTGCCAAATCATTACTCCTAAGACACTGATCTGACCATATTTCTCCATAGCCAGAAAACTTTCAGTATTTTTCTGTTTTATTCCTAGGAATTACAGTTGAAAGAGAGTTGAATTGAATTTCGATCAACACCCATATTTTACAGATAAGGAAACTGATGCCCAGGGTTAAATGATTTGCTTGGGGTCATGTGAGTAAAATATAGAAAAGTTAGGATTAAAACTCAAGTATTCAGAGTCCAAAGATACTCCTACTCCTTTAGACCCCATTGGAGGTTTTTCTTGGTAAAGATACTAAAGGGATTTGCCATTTCCTTCTCCAACTCATTTTTACAGATAAGGAAACTGAGGCAAGCAGGATTAAATTATTTGCCTGGTATCATACAGCTAGTAAGTGTCTGAGATCAGATTTGAACTCATGAGGATGAGTCTTTTTAATAGTCATATAAAACATTTACCACCCACACATAATATGAACAGAACCTGAGAGAGAGAAACTAGACTTCAGACATTAACTTGAAAAGAAATTTTGATGGCCAGTGTTTCAGAGATCTGGTGATAAAATGTTATATCGTACTGTATTACCTTCTTTTATTTGTCTTATTGTAAAAAAAAAAAGGCTTTATAAATGTCATTACTGGACTTGGGATTGAAGATTAGTATTTGGATTGCCACTATTTCTTCATTCATTGATTGAAAGATACTCGTTTTTGTGTTCTGTGTTAGACACATAGTGTTTAGATTATTAGGTAGTTGTCCAGTGGCCTTAAGTATATCTCTTGAGTTTTTGTCCTTATTGTGGCTATGCTAGAAACCATATTAAATTCTAGGGACACAAAAACAGAAAGAGCTTAGGTTCTTGACCTCTGTGGGTTTCAGTTTATTTTTCTGATAAACTTGATTTTTAAAGTCCCTTCCAGCTCTATGATTTAGTCAATTAGTCTGATCAGGCTAGAGCTCACTGTTATAACCTGTGGAGTTGTAATAAGTAATTTTTTTTGTTCAATCATGTTTCAGTTGTGATTGGCTCTTTGTGACCTCTTTGGGGGTTTTCTTGGCAAAGATATTGGAGTAATTTATCATTTCCTTCTGCAGTTCATTTTACAGATAAGCAAACTGATAAAAACAGAGTTAAGAAATTTAGCCAAGGGTCACATAGTCAGTCTGAGACCAGATCTGAATTCAGAATTGAATCTTCCAGATTCCAGACCCAGCACTATATCCACTGTACCATATGGTAAATTCATCACCACAAATGGAAAAACAACCCAAACGCAACCACACAAATGATGATTCTATAGCACTGTCTTTGAATGCAAAGGGTAGTCCATGCTTCTAGAATGGAATTAAAACCTAAACTTAAAAAGCCTTCTTTCAGCCTCTCTTGTTGATATGCAATAATGGTTTGAGAGCATTTATTCAATAAAAAATCAAAAAGATTGTTTTCTTTATTATTTTTACAGGCACAGATTTGCAAAATTTCCATGTAAATTTATCATTGTCTTCAATAGAAGATGTATGATTTAAGAATGGACCAGACGACTGGACCAAAGCATGAATGAGTTGCACCTATTCTCTCTATCAATCAAGCCATTTTAATCACACATCTGGGAAAGAACCCCAGCTCCGAGTCCCAGTGCTTTTTCTGATGGTTATCACCTGTGTGACTTTTGGCTTTATCTTCTGTTTTCTCATTTCTAAAGTGAGCAGGGTTCGACTAGACCAGACTAGATCTCTAACTCTATAATGTCACCATCCCAGGATTCCAAAGTAAGCTGTATTTTGTGACAAAATCCCTGATAATCGAAAGTTGGCTGGAATATTTCCAGCATGCAATTTCTAACAGGTAGCATTGTTCCTCTTATATGCTGTAGGAATTGGAAGAAGGCTTGCGTTCTCAAGTAGGTCTGTTTGCTTCCTTCTTGGATCAATGCTATATCAATTCCATATGACAATATATAGATAGAGATTAGTTCAACAATTATTTCAGTTACAAGAAGGGCTTCGCAATGACTTCGTGAAAAGAAGTAAGAATGTTGAAGTGATCCACATTTATGATACCAGGCATCTATCAGAGGCTGCTTTTTGCCTTTCTAGAGTGAAAAGTGAGGCAATGAACAGGCAAGCTAAGCAAACTAATTCATTGAGCAAATTTTTATCCAAGCACCACAGAGACCTGAGGGATCAGTTTGGACTCATATTCCATTATGTATTTTGAATTATTAAACATTACATGTTTGGAACTTCATTCTTCCCTATTACTTTTTAAATAATTCATCTGTATTTACATCAGCTGGACTTCCTGGAGCTTTACACATAGCAAATAGCAGCCATGCTGAGAGTCACAACTATATTACTATCGAAAGATATTAAAACATTTGTGATATATGATAACAGAAAAAAAAAAAGGCGACTAACCTTTAGATTGGCCAAATTGGACAAAGCAGTAATTCTCAGTCTTTAAGACTTCCCTTTTGTTTGATTTTGCAATTCACATCCTCCTGCACCATCCCTGCCAAGAGCATGCAGCATGGGCAGATATTGGCTTTTACAATTAGTGCGAATCTAAAGGGTGATTTTGTTTTTGAGAATTTCACAATCCCTTGAGTTAAATGGAGATACTCTGGTATGCTATAAAACCAGGTTTAGGGAAAGGAGCACATGTGATTGTCTCTTCTGAAATTAACTCTGTATGATGATTCCTTAATCAATAATAATAATAATAATATGTCTCCAAAATCCAACAATCCAAGCACATTTCTCTTCCAAACTTCCCTATATCTGTCAAGGGAACCCCCATTTTAAAGTCTCTTAGGTTCACAAGTCAAAGATGACTACCCTTCAATCTCCTATTCCATCTAATCAATTGCCAAAACTATGTAATTCTGCCTCCTTACATTTCATATATACAACCCCATCTCTTCACACACATAATTATTATTCTCTTTCAAGTCCTTATCGCCTCTCACCTGGACTTACTGCAAAAGCCTCCATATCCCATTTCCCTATTTCCAATCCTTCTGGTACACAGAAGTGTCAAACAGATATTCCTAAAATAGGAATTTTTCTATTTTTTCTTATTTTGTATTTAGTTTTAAATAATTTTTAAGTTATCATTAACTCAAACATTTTGAATGGTACAATTCCACCTGATACAGAATTATTACCTCACCTCTCATTGTTTCGCATTCTCCCTCCCAAAGAACTTTACCATGCGAATCATCTGCTTCCTCTGATGTACCCTCCCATACCACTCCCCCTGAGTATCTCATAATGTCTGTCAATCTCAAAGCCCCAGTAGCTCTTCATTTGTGTCCTTCTCCCCCTCTTTTACTTCTGTGATTGCTGTTGTCCTGCCCATTTGGCCAAGTGCAATCTGGATTCAGACTGTCCCGAAGCTAGGAACAAGAAATTTCCAACAGCCTGACTGAATGCAAATGCCTTTGCTACCCAAGGAAAGTACAGGAGGTCAGGTTTCAATGGAGTATGGAATTCTATGCCAGGAGAGGAGATCAAGGTCTGAGTAACTCAAAGTACAGGAAGAACCAGAGCTTCAAATGTCAGCCATTTCAAGGACTCTGGGTCCTGCTGTTTCTGGAGTTGAAGCGATAATCAGAGTGGTGTATATATTAGACTCCTTGCAGAGATCTCCAAAAGCATGGGCTCCTATAGGGTTTCAACCTAAGAATTTTATTTCCTTTTAACAAAGCGAACGGTGAAGACTAGCCACATGACAAAGCTGTTTTAAGGAGCAAAACACTATTTTACTTAATAATAAAAAAGAAGATGTAGGATTCAAAGGAGAAAATTATGTGGGAGATAGAGTTATACTAGGAAGAATTTTAAAAATATAACGTGACATTGCTTATATCCTGGGAGGAAGAAGGCCTACTGACATCTTTCAAGAGGTTTGGGGAAGAAAAAAAAAAAATGCCTCCATATGTCAGTATATCCCAGTATTGTGATACCTTTTGGTATGTATCAAATGGCTCATGCAAATTATGCAAATGTCCTCATAATTAGCCTCAGAGTGGCTGGCAGTCTGAGCCTCCTGGTATTCTAGGACTGAAGATGGTGAGGGTCTTGGCCCCAATTCAGGAAATAGTAAAGTAGGAAGGCTGTATGTTCAAAAGCTGCGCAGATTGGTGGCTCTCCGGACACACAAAATGTCACATTCTCAGGGGGAGAGTTGGATGGGCTAGAATTTGGAGCAGGACACACGGACTCCTGTAGACTGAGGGAAATCCCAGGCCCCAAAAAGCAAGGATGAAAGTGTGGATGTTAAGAAAATTGAGATCTTGCAAACAACCACCAAGAGCAAAGAGTTGGAATAAAAAGCAAAGACTGGAATAAATGAATGAATGAATGAATGAAAATGTATTATACACTTGTGTGCCAAACACTGATGGGAGAATACAAACAAGGGAACAAGAAAATCCCCTCTGAGTTCTGTTCTGGACTACTAAATTTTCAAGACTACACCTTAGCTATGGTCTCTCCTAGACTTTCAATACTCTATCCCTATGGGATAACCCTCTCCTAAACTGGTTCCCTTCTATTTGTGAATTCCTCCTAGAGGCCTCCATTTCATGGAAGGGTCCAGGCTAACCAGCCTTCATTTTCTTCCCATCTTTGCTCTTGCCTTCTGGGCTTAAAAACCATGTCTCCATATGGGCAGCTCCATCATCTCTAACCTTTTTAGCTTCTTTTTGTATGTTGTCTCCCTTGAGGGCAGGGACCATATTATTTACCAATTGCTGCCAAAGTAAGCTGTTAATAAATGCCTGTTTTCTTTCTTCCTTCTTTACCTTTAAGAAACTTCTGTTTTAAATAATGGCTTTAAATCTTTTTTTTTTAAATCCTTCCCCAATTGGACAAATTTTTTTTCTTATGTGTAAAGTAAGGGGCTTGAACTAATTTATTTCAAAAATTTCATGCTGTTCTAACAATATAAGAATATATTCTGACTCTGTGACAAGACAATGAGATCTTCTAGTCTATCCCCCCAACTAGCTTGCAAGACAAGAGTCTCATCAAAACTCCCCTAGCACAGTTTTCTGCACATAGCACAAAAACATCCTAAAGGTTTACTGGATGAAAACTAAATAATAAAAATTATTTGCCTTTTTTTGTATCTCAGGTCTTACCACAGTACCCATGCTAAAGTGCATGCTTAATAAATGATTGTTGATTTGTTGATTTAAGACTTCTATCATCTGCAGCTAACTTTGAAACCACTCTAGAGAAATGCAGCAATGAAATCCATCAATAACCTGTCAGTTTCTTTCTGAATAAATAAAGTTCAGACTCCTTAGGCACTCCAGATCCTCTACACCTTGGCTACCATTTTCAAACTGATCTCAGTCTCCTGTCCTTCAAAAAGATAAGTCCTTCAGTCAAGCTAGACAATTTACCCTTTTGTGAATACTAACTTTTTTCTCAATAGTATTTCATTTTTCCAAAACATGGAAAGATAGTTTTCAACATTCATTTTTGTAAGACTTTGTGTTCCAAATTTTTCTCCCTCCCTCCCTTTCCTTCCCTCTACCAATGCTAGCAAGCAATCTGATATAGATTAAATATATATAATCCTTTTAAACATATTTCCATATTTGTCATATTGTGCAAGAAAAATCAGACCAAAAGGGAAAAAAACATGAGAAAGAAAAAAGCCAACAAACAACAACAAAAAAGGGGGGGGAGAAAATACTATACTTCAATCCGCATTCAATCTTCATAGTTCTCTCTCTGGATGAAGATGGCATTTTCCATCCCAAGTCTATTGTAATTGCTTTGGATCACCACACTGCTGAATTGATCATCACATAATCTTGTTACTGTGTACAATATTCTCCTGGTTCTGCTCCCTTCACTCAGCATCAGTTCATGTTAGTCTTTCCAGGCTTTTCTGAAATCACCCTGCTCATCATATGAATACTAACTTTTATATTCTGCTCTGTACCTTGCTGTCTTGGAATTGCTTTCCCTTTGTCCTCCTTCTGCCAGCGCTCTCTATTGAAATCCTAAACATTCTCCAAAGCCCAAATGAAATATTATCTCCTCTATAAAAGCTCTCCTAATCCAAGAAATGGCTTCCTTTTCACAAATGTGGTAGAATTTTGGTATGATTGAGAGCTGGAACAGACCCCACTTCAGGAACCATCAAGTCCAACATCTTCCAGGGGAAGCTGAGGTGCTCAAGTACACACCCAGGGTAAACATCAGAGCCATTATTTGAACCCAGGTCCTCTGACTCCAGAGCCACAACCCTCAGTGCTGTACCAGATACTTTAGAATCTTCATCTTCTACTATTGTATTATCTTTGTCTATCTTATCACTCCTGTTAAAGTGCATGCTCTTTGTGTGTTGGAACCATGTCTTATTTATTTCTGTGTTTCTAGCAGTAGTTGAGATGGTGCTTTGACTACTGTAAACTCTCAATAAACAGCTGTCAAAATGAATCAAACCTCTTTTTCTATGAAAATACTCCATCAATGTGGCCATCTCTAGCAATGAGATGAACCAAATCAGCTCCAATAGAGCACTAATGAACTGAACCAGCTACACCCAGCGAAAGAACTCTGGGAGATGACTATGAACCATTACATAGAATTCCCAATCCCTATATTTTTATCCTCCTGAATTTTTTAATTGCTTCATGGGTTAATTGTACATTATTTCAAAGTCCAGTTCTTTTTGTACAGCAAAATAACAGTTTGGACATGTATACTTATAATGTAGTTAATTTATACTTTAACATATTTAACAGGTATTGGTCAACCTGCCATCTGGGGGAGAGAATGGGGGGAAGGAAGGGAAAAACTGAAACAAAAGGTTTGGCAATTGTCAATGCTGTAAAATTACCCATGCATATAACTTGTAAATAAAAAGCTATAATTAAAAAAAGAAAAAGAAAATAGTCCATCAGAGATGTCGATAGCATATTAAACTGGGCATTTGGACCTTGGGAAGATTAGGTGACTTCTGAGTTTCCTTAAGTTTTCCTTATAAATGTTTTAATTCAATTTAAATCTTCTTATCACTCCCTGTTATTATATGGAGATGCCTCCTTTATGGAACATGACTAATTTGAAATACTTCCTCATGCATTGACAAAGGGTGGGTAATTAATTCAGGAGGGGATTCCCAGTGGAGCTTTTAATATTTATAAATTATAGAAATGATAAACAAAATTATAGAAAGCTAAGCTACCTTGACTACACCCAGGGGTAGGCTACTGTTTCCTATTGGCATGAGAGCTAGCCTGTCAGGCAAAATGATTTGACTCTGAATCTTATTTCAAATACTCGTTGACCCTGACTGTCCAAGAGCACTTAACCTCTCTCACCTCCAGTTACCTCTTCTGAAAAAGGAGGAAAATAACAGCACTTACTTCACTAGGTTGTTATGAGAATCAAAGAAAATGTTCTATGTAAAGGGATTTGCAATTTTTAAAAAAACACTATATGACTATATGAGCAGCTAGGATAGAGCTCCAGGCTTAGAGTCAGGAGGACCTGAGTTCAAATCCAGCCAGAGACACTTAACTAGCAATGTGACTCTTGGAAAGTCACACAACTCCCAGTTTCTTCATCTGTAAAAATGAGCTACAAAAGGAAAAGGCAAACCACTTCAGTATCTTTGCCAAATAAAGTCCAAATGGGGTCACAAAGAATTGGACATGACTCAATAAACAATAATATAAATATTTTCTATTAGAATGATTTATATTTTTTGTACAAAAGATTTTGAAGTAACTTGGAACTTTCATCACTGACCCTAGAAAATTATCCTAAAGCTCAATAAATCTTTGTGCTGGGCAATTTCCTCCTGCTATTTAGCCTAAATTTTTCTTTCCTTAATTTCATCCCACTACTCCTACCCTAATTATAGCCCTTGTCTAGTGCCACATAATTCTTTTCCTCCTTATTATTTACATCTTTCAGATAGCTAAAGACAATGATCATGCTATCTACCCAAATTTCTTAGTCCTAATTAATTTAAACTATGGATAAGGTCTATAAGATACATGTATTCCCCTAGGACAGTGTAAGCCATTTAGGTTCTTCCTTTTCTGATGTATTAAACCATCAAGAGCCACACTTATTCAATAAGTTAGCTAATGGCACTGTGGATAGAGCACCTAGCCTGGAATCAGGGAGATCTGAGTTCAAATCTAGCTGCAAACATTTCCTAGCTATATGACTCTGAACAAATCTCTTAATTTCTGTTTGCCTCAGTTCCTTCAATTGTAAAATATGGAGAATAATAGTATTTACCTTGACGGATTGTTATGAAGACCACAAGATAATATTTGTAAAACACTTACCATATTGGCTAGCTTATGGTTGTTTATATTTTACATATATATATTATATATATAATGGTTATTCTGACTTTGTGTATGTGTGTGAAAAGAATCCACTATTATTTAGAACATATATGAATTCAAGTTCCCTCCAGCTGATAAACCTAAAGC
The DNA here is from genome assembly GCF_016432865.1 of Antechinus flavipes. Classification (NCBI taxonomy): domain Eukaryota; kingdom Metazoa; phylum Chordata; class Mammalia; order Dasyuromorphia; family Dasyuridae; genus Antechinus; species Antechinus flavipes. The sequence goes on along the minus strand of NC_067401.1, from coordinate 284,926,608 downwards.
AGTCACAATCCCAAAGCAAATAAGTATTTCCAAATTTGATTTGCCAATGATGTGAGCATTTAATCAGGGTACAGAACAGGTTTTTAAATTATACTAAGGTGATTATTAAATCCAAATCTACTTTATGCTGTTGGGTTCATATTTTGGCACATAGTACTTAGACACCAATTAAATCATAAAATCATAGACTCTTAGAGTGGGAGGGGATATTAAAGGTCATTTCTATAAATATGAGTTATTATTATCCAGTCCAAACTCCCACCCAATGCAGGAATCTTCCATGACATCTAGCAGCCTCTATTCAAACACTTCTCTGGGAAATTCCTGACTTCATAAGACAGCCCATTTTGTTTATTTTCAAGTAACCTTAATTGTTAGAAAGTTTTTCCTTATGTTGACCTGAAGCTTGCCACCTTGGAATTTCCATCTATTCATCTGAGTTCTGCCAGAATAATAATATTATTACTAATAACATATAGCATTTATATAGCACCTATTATGTGCAAGAGACTACACCAGGCATTTTAATAATATTAATTCATTTGAGCCTCACAAAGGTAGATAGTTTTATTGTCCCCAAGGTGAACAAATTGAATCCTCTCTACAACAGAATTCTAATACTTGAAGATCAGTCAATATAGTCTTTCTAAGTCTCTTCTTTTTCAAGTCAAAAAAAAGAAAAATGTCCAGTTTCTTCAAGCAATTCTTTCTTCTATGGGATGGTGGCCATATTCCCATTATCCTGGCATGTCTTTGAGTATAACACAGAATTGGCCACAAGGCTGCACATATAGGAGGTCTAAAAAGTATCTGAGGCAGAACTAGCCTTAAAATAGGCTAATATAATATGATTTGGATATTCATGAATAACTACCATTGGCTCTCTCCCAAATATCTCCCTTATATTGATGATAAAGAACACCAAATATAAATAATGAGAAACATATTTTTGGACATTGCCATTGTGGGAATCTGTAAGTTTGTTATAAGGGTTTTGTTTTTTCTTTTTTCTGGGGATGAGGGGGTGTTGAAAGAATTAAAAATAAATGCTTGTTAATTGAAAAAAACTAAATTGAAAAAAATCTGTCATGCCAAATATCTTCCTTTCAGTGCCTAATATTCTACTACTATATATTTTTTTCTTTCAAGTTAAGGAACTGTATCTCTAGGAATCCTGTTAAGATCTAAATATCCCTTGATATGGCATTATATTAAGCTGGTCTTGCTTTTTAGATAGATTAGTTTATTCAATTAATTAGCTATTATCTGGAAGAGCAAAGAATAGGATGCTGAAATAACTAGACAAAAAATAGCTGTGTTTGTCTAGAGAGGAAATGAAATGCTAAACTACAACAGAGTGCTGCTGAGAAAAGAAAGCCAAGGACCAGGAAGACCAGGGTGGAGTGGGGATGATACTGAGGAGGGATGAGTCCCATCAGTGGTTGTAATCAATAGAGTTACAGATCTATCAGTAATTCTGAAGAAAAATGCAGAAAAGGTAGCAGGGAGGGCAATGTGGCAACTCTTTATTTTGCCTAGGATTTATTTGTCTATTATTAACCCTACTCTGGACTAAGAGAGAAAGGTACTTCTAGAGCAGCAGCCAATCAATATATGATATGTTCCTTTCAGAAGAAATGTTATAAGTCCATCTGATTTCAGTCAATCCCATTACAATTCCAAGAAATTCCAGGAAATAATCAAGCTTAGTTCAAATCCCATCTCTGAGGCTTACTATCTTTATGACCCAAAGCAAATCAACTTAAATTCCTTAGGTCTCATTTTTCTTATCTTTAAAATTATAGAAAATTGAAGTATCCAATTCAGTAAAATTTACTAAGGGCCTACTATGTGCTAGATACTAGTTAGCCTCTGGGACACCATACTGCTATGATCTATGTAACATTGATTGTCCAAGCTTATGATTCATAAGGCAAATTGATCATGCCATGAAATGCAGCTCACCCTTGTTCAGTCTCAGATCTCAGAGAAATTTCAGACTGCTCTAGGGGTATTGTGGACATTCTGAAGAAGATTTAGCTCACCCAGAAAGAATTACTATATTCAAGAAAAGCTGGCTAAACCTGAACCTACCACAAAACAAAACAAAAAAACCACCAGTGCTTCAAATATCTCCCAGGACTTTTCTGTACATTTGGATGGGTTGACTAATTTAAAATTGATAAAGTGCCTGAAGCTCAATCCCAGTATGTTCCCTTTCTTTGTCTTCCCCTTCTGTACCACCATAGTTCTGGGAATTGGTTTCTATTAGGAAAGATAAACTGATTTCTCATAGATATGTGGGATGTTCGCAATGGGAGTAGAGTCCAAGATTAGGTGAGGGAGCAAAAGCAAATAGCTCTGTATTTTTATAGAAAACACATTCCTATCCCCTGTGAAATCCTTGAACCCAGGAGGTCAAGAAGTCCCTCTCTGTCTAGCCTCCTATTGCCTAGCCTCCAAAGGACTCAGGTACAAAATATAGCAGAAATAAACTCTAAACAGGCATGGCCAAAAATTCAGGTGGAAGGCCAGGACAAGCTACACAGCTTGAACAGGGCTACTTTGTCAAAGTTGTCGTTTTTAAGTCACTTCCAACTCCTCATGACCCCATTTGGGATTTTCTTAATAAAAAGATTTTGATTTGCCATTTTCTTCTCTAGCTCATTTTTACAGATGAGGAAACTTATTAAGTGACTTGCCCAGTCACATAGCTCTAAGTGTCTGAAGCCAGATTTGAACTTAAAAAAAAAAATGAGTATTTCTGACTCTAGACTCAACTCTGTATCCACTATGTCACCCAGCTGCCCCTGCAATGTTGCTCGCTACTCATCAAATAGAAAGATAGAGGAAGATGAATAAATCCCTTCTTATCTTTTTTCTCCTTTAGGCTAAATGAAATTGGATTTTCTATAAAGCCTTAAACTTTTCTGTATGTGTCTCAATGTCAACAGGAATGACAGTTCTGAATCTGTTATTTAGTGCCCCAGTAGCTTTGTTTTTCCATTTAGTTCTTCTGGATTTGGGGTCATCCTTGACTTCTGAGCACTCAAAACCTAATAATAATTAGCAATAATTGTTCATGAGATTTTCTTTAGCACATTATAGTTTACAAAGCATTTTCCCCACAACAGGCTAAGTGGACAGATGCACAATAGCAGAATGAACAGAAAATGAGTCTCAATGCCAGGAATGCTAAAATTCAAGTACCCTCTCTTATAAATCTTGGTGATTCTGTATATGTCACTTCAACTCTCAGTGGCCCTGGGAATTAAAACTGTACGGTGCAGAGGAAGTACCCATCTGCCTTGGTAAAGGAAGTTTTTGCCCCGGGAGTTGTCTGTACCTCTGAAATCACATGTCCAGTGTATCCTATCTGTAGGAGTAGAAATTGAAGTTCAGTAATGTCCATGTGGCTAATATTAATCCATGTTCACATAGCTAGCACCAGAGTCAAGATTTGAACTCAGATGCTCTCTTGATTCACATACAGAAAAGTTTAAGCTTTTCTAGAAAATCCCCTTTCATTCAGTCAAAGGAGGAAAAACCAGATAATAAAGAATTTATCCATCCTACTGTAACTTCCTCTGTGCTGAGCAGAAAGTCTATGTTCTTTCCCAAAACTTCACTCAGATAGTGATGATGACATGTTGCAATCTCAAAGCTAGACTTCTGGATAAATGTGTAATCTTTTTCTATTGCATTAGTCTCTCTCTCAAAAATAGTCTCACTTTGCTAGAGTGAGTTGGGGAAAGATGGAAGGGGAATTGACAGGGGAAAAAAGAACCTCTTTGTAAATAAGATCTATTTCATTTTGTCTTTGTTTCTCCAATAGCTAGAACAATGTCTATCACACAGTATGTGATTAATCAATACCTAGTGATTTTTCTGCATAGGCAATATACATAATGGATAGAATGTTGGTGTTGGAGCCAGATTTAAATCCCATCTCAGATATTTAGTAGATGTGGGATCTTATGCAAGTAAGTCACTTAACCTGAATCTCAATTTTGTTTTCTACAAAATGGGTATAACAGGACCTAGTTTACAAAGTTGTTTTAAGGATCACATATGATAATGTAGCCTTATATAATTGTGAGCTATTATTATAGTGTCCATTCTCAGAAACCAAACAGAAAGTATTAAAACTCTACTGAGTTCACAGTTAATTATTTTCTAAGGGAACTCAGAATAGTGTTTAATATATATATATATTTCCTTATACATCTTGAAGCTGGTGTCTATCTCTTGTCTTTGGAGGGGAGCAAGATCTGCTAAACAAGATGCTGGAATGACTGGAATTCTCTCTTTTGATATTTTAAAGTTCACTTCAAGTTCAATAGGGTCATTTGATGCATTTCCTTATCTTCTTTTTTTATTTAACATAGTTTTTATTCCTGAGCATTTGAGTATTCAATTTCCACATGTCCATGCTTAAGTGAGCAGAGTGCCTCAGATCTTTTCCCTACAGTGGTTGTATTGCATGGTATTTCTCACCTGGAAAGAATACAGTTCAGTTCCCTCTGTTATACAACATTAACATAACTACAATGCCTGAAATGTAAACACACATAGCCATATGACTAAACTAAATGACTGGCTAATCTATCAGGAGGCGTCAGGACCCCCATTGAGCTGAAGGGAGATAGCTTTAACCCAATGAGCAGACAGAGTGTTTATTCCTTTCCATTTGCAGGGCTGCCACGTTTAAATATGAATATGTTGCTTATAGCCAAATTTTAGTGACAGCAGCCTGTGGCGTCTATCACTGTTTGCACTTTTACTCTTGCTAAAAATAGGCTTGCTATCTCTGAATTCCTTTAGTGTCCACATCTGCAGGAAGTTTTTATTTTTTTATGTGCTTATTGGTGGTTATTGTTGGACTTTTTTTTCCTTTTTCTTTTTTTCTCTACACATTAGTGTTCTTTTCCCTCCCATCTTCCACCCACCAGCAGCCCTCTTCCCCTCCTTTGCCTGGATTAAACTGTGTTCAGAATGATGATGACAAATAGTGCTAGCTCAGCCAGGCCCACAAAGGCCCAATGTAGGTTCTCAGTTATTATCAGAGATGTCAGTCTTTGTGAAGTTTTCAGGGAAGGGATCACAGGATTTACTTCAAAAGGCATGTCATTTGGGTTTTAGAATTAACGTGACCATAGTTAATTGGGTCAACTACTCGTGTCAGCTAACAAGGATGAGAAGTTAGTGTCACAGTCAAAGGAAGTTAAAACCTGGAGACAAGGAAAAAACTGGGGCTCAAAAAGGTTAATCTTAAGAGATTGTTAAGAGATTAGAAGATAATTTAGTTGACTTCTCAGTGCCCAAATTTGACAGATCCATATTTCTTTCTGCAGACTCAAGCAGCGACATCCTTTCAAATGGACCGATTGAATAACTTCCTTTCAAAAAGGGCAAATATTCAATTTTCTATGTGTTTATTTAGTAACACGCAAAAATGATGCTTAGGAAAGATAACATGGTTTCTTTTGAAACAAATAGGGAAATATCCAGTTGCCTTTTCCCACTGTATGCAGGAACCAACAAAAGACTCAAAGGAGATGGACACTTTGCTATTGATGTTTTCAGAAATGATCTACAGAAAGGTATCATGGTACAGTGAGCAAGAGAAGTGAAGTAGGAATCAAAGGAACTGAGTTGTCAATCAATGAACATTTATTAAACCCCTACTATATTCCAGATTTGGTGTTAAGCACCGAATCCCAAGATTTGGATCCTGAACCATAATAAGCAAGTTAATTCACTTTTCTAGCCCTCATTTTCCTAAATATAAGGAGAGGATTGGATTAAGTGATCTCTAAGGTCTATTCTGATTCTAAGTCTTAAAACACTCTCTAAACTATGAGACAGGATGATCAAGGCTGACGCTGGGAATAGAGAAAAGAGCTTTTAGATTGCAAGCCCAGAGATCTGGGTTCAGGTCCTGAGTATCATTAATCAGCTGCGTAACCTTAAGCAAGCTACAGTTTCTTCATTTTTAAAATGAAGGGGTGGAACCAGATGACCATGAAGATTTTTTTCCAGAATTAATGTTCTCTATCATTTCTACAAACATCTATTAAATATCTTATATGGCAAAAGACTTTGTGCTGGGTACTAAGAATATAAAGAAAGACTTAGCATGGTTCCTACTGTCAAAGACTCTTACAAAATATTAGAGGGAGGAAAGAGAGTGGGCAGGTACACAAATAATTGTGATAAAAAGGATAAGTATAAAAAAATCCTGGCAAAGTGCAATGAGAAATTCAAATAGAGAGAATTCAATTTCCTCTAAGCAAATCAGGGAAAATTTCAAGATAGGAATCTGAGCTATGTCCTAAATAAAAGAAAGAGAGTTCATTAGACAGTGTGTGTGTGTGTGTGTGTGTGTGTGTGTGTGTGTGTGTGTGTGTGTTTGGGGGTGGAAGAAAGGGGGAATTCATCCTAAATATGAATAAACATATGGAGATGAAAAGTCAAAATGAAAATGGGGAGCAGAAAATAGTCCAGTCTGGCTAAAATGCAAGTTATTTGCGCAAAGGTTCTAAAGACAGCAATATGAATCTATACTGTTTGGAGAGTTGGAAGAGTCAATGAGATGATTTTTTTATTTCTTAATGCTCTCTTAAGGTAGAACCAGCTTTGTCAGGTTGGAATAAAATTTTGGAGAACCCTGAATGCCAGTTAGAAATTTATGCTTTATTCGGTTTAATACTTCTATGATATCTACTAGATGGCATGTGCTATTGAACAGCCAAATGTGGGGAAAGGTTAAATAAGAAATCCAACCAAAATTTCTCTTTGCTGAGGTCAGCACTGATTAATGAAACCTACAGGGGCAAAATGTCTTTTCCCCTAGATAGTCTTATCATTGTTGTTGGATCATATTTCAGATCAAATTTATCTGAAAGGACTTTGAAAGGCTACCTAGTCTAAGTGCTCCATTTAACAGATGAGGAAACTGAAATCCAAAGAGGCAGTCATGTCACTGTTATTAGATCGATGGATTACAGATTTAGAGCTGGAAGGGATTTCATAGGCCATCTGGCTTAATCCTTTGGGTTTTACAGTTGAGAAACTGAGTCCCAAAGCACTTGGACAATTGCCCAATTGTCTAGATTAGCTAGAAGCCAGCCCTTCTGATTCCAGCTCCCTAGTTCTTTCCAGTGGACCATGCTACTTTGGGATGGAGAATCAGGATGCATACTAAAGAGCTGACTGCATACTTGGCTCCTAGAGAAAAGGTACCATAGATCTGGCCACATCTCACTAGTTGTGTTTAATGAGGCTTATGACTAATAGGCAAAAATTCTAATACACTTTCTCTCCTACCGGGGTCATTCTAATTGCATTTTGCTCTTTGCTGCATAAACCTCTAGCAGTTTCTCTGCAGACCAATTTGTCTGGTGTTGCACTAAATGTTGAAGGAAAGAAACTCTATAAAAGCTTAATTGCAAAATCCACAGCTTCATTGTCTACTTCTAAGGGTCTAACAACAGCTATAAAGATAAAAGCACCCATTTCTGCCAAATTCCACATCCTATAGTTGTTGCCTAGACACATGCAAAGACTTTTCTCTGGCTATTGTCTGCTTCTTCCCTACATGACCAATTCTTTACTCCCTTTGCCCCTCTCGGGATAACATATTCCAGGAAAGCTGCTACATGTCTGATATCTCAGGGTAAACATCAGATTCTCTCCTAGATTAAACCTTATTTTATGAGGATCTTTCTGCCTCAGATGAAAACAGCAAGCAATCCCACACATTTTCTCAAGCTCTTGGTCTAGACCTTGCATATTTCCAAGATGCTCTATTCTCCCTCCATTCTCCATATACATATAGTACAGACATTCTCTATTTTATAGAAGAGAGGCCCTTTCAAAACTCCAGTTAGTGATTTCTAGTTAGTGAAGCAAATCTTATTTAGATGTTACCTACATTATAAAATTTGAGAAATGTTTCCTTGGAAATAATCTCTAATAGACTAACTCAGTTAAGAAAGTTGAAAGGGCAGGAATGTGCTTCTATAACCCTTTCAGAAATTGGTCCCAGTTTCTTGAATCTAGATCTTCTCTCTGCCATAACATAGGATTTCTTATGTTTAAAAGGATTGCATGTGTTTAACCTATAATCAGATGGCTTACTGCCTTGGGGATTAGGGCGGTAAAAGAGGGAGGAAGAAAAATTTGGAACACAAAGTCTTACAAAAAGGAATGTTGAAAACTATCTTTACATGTATTTGGAAAAAATAAAATACTATTGATGAAAAAATAATACAGGATTTCTCATATCCATCCTTTGCCAAAATAGAGTAATTTCTGCTAAAGTTATCATAATTCCATTTTCATGTATAATTGAAAAAAATAAAATACCATTAAGTGAAAAAAATTTCCTTACATTATATGATTGGTATAATTTCCTCTTCTTTCTGAGGTTTGCAAGTTCCTTAAGGCCAGATCTTTGGCCTTCTTTATCTTTCTATTTCTCTCAATACCTAGTACATAGGAGACCCAGACTATTTGGTGAAAGATAAATGAATCAACAAATAAGATTGAAGAATTAATGAATAATCTTAGTCCTGAAATCTCTTAGATTTTTCTTATTCTTGAGTATTTAAAGATTCGTAGAAATTTGAATTTATGGGGCAGCTAAGGGGCACAGTGGATAGAGCACCAGCCCTGAAGTCAGGAGGACCTGAGTTCAAATCTGAACTCAGACATTTAACACTTCCTAGCTGTGAGACCCTGGGCAAGAAACTTAACCTTGAAGACCTCAGGGAAAAAAAAGAAAGAAATTTAAACTTCAAAGATTATTTAATCTAAACTATTTATTACATGATTATACAGATGGGTAAACTAAGAATAACTTGCACAATATCCCACAGTAAATTAATAGTAAAATTGGGACTTGAACCTCTTGTACTTGGGACTTGAACCCCAGTCTTGTACTTCCAGTTCAGTGTCTACCTCTCTGCCTCAATTATGAAAATTAAATGCTACATGTAAAAAATCCCTTTCAGCATTCTTCATAAAGGAATTCATCTCTATCAGTAGAATTTTAGACTGAGAGGAAAATATTTTGGTTCACAGTGAATCTTCCTGGTTGTCCCTCAAACTATATTTTAAAGGCTACTGTCTGATCTATTTTATTTCCTTCAAAGGCCAGCATTTAGATGATAGGTTCTTAACCTAACGGTCTATAGACCATCAAAGAATTCATGGATAGATTCCAGAAGATTGATGAAGGGGAAAAAATTACATCTTATATAATTGGTTATATTCTATATTTTATTTTGGGGCTTGCCCTGCCATGTCCGGCAATATCCAACTTTCCCTGAGACCTTTTCAACATGGAACAAACCTCCAGATGGCCCGCCCTCTTTTGTCACTGGTGAGTTTCTCCTCTGTGCTTGGCTTCCTGATTTCAAAATTATACCACCATCCAGGGACCAGTGATGGGCAGAATTTGGTTTAAATTTGTTTCCCCAAAGCTTAGCACAGTGCCTGGGGCATAGCTAGGATTTGATAAATACTAGTTTCTTTCCTTTCTAATGCAAAGATCCAGAGGCTTCTCTAAATTGCCAAAGGGGACCATGACTCGAATTCTTAAGAATCCCAGTCATCAAGGATTTCTAAAACAGAGCTGAATTCAATTAATCCCTATATATACACTCCTCATGCTGACCTAGCCATCCTGCTTAATATAAGCACAATCCTGTTTAGATTAACATACAGAAGGTCATGGTTTTGTCTTTATATGTTCTTTTTTAAAAAAATTTCTACAATATATTTATTATGAGAAAGATCACAGCCAGAATCACCTTTAACCACTAAGTATGACAAATTTTCTACATATTCATTGGAACCAGTCAGCTTTCTCAAGCGGATAAAGATTCTCTCTCTCTCTCTCTCTCTCTCTCTCTCTCTCTCTCTCTCTCTCTCTCTCTCTCTCTCTCTCTCTTTCTCTCTCTCTCTCTCTCTCTCTCTCTCTCTCTCTCTCTCTCTCTCTCTCCATCTTCTTCTCCCTCTCTCTATTCTCTTCCTCTTTTTCTCCTCCCTCCCTCCCCCCTCTCTCTGTCTGTCTGTATGTCTGTGTCTCTGTCATTCTCTTTCTCTCTGTCTCCGCTGTCTGTCTGTCTCTGTCTGTGTCTATCTTTCTGTGTCTCTCCTTCTCTCCCTCTCCCTCTCCCTCTCCTTCTCCCTCTCTCCCCCCCTCTCTGTCTGTCTTTCTCTGTGTCTCTGTCTCTTTGTATCTGTCATTCTCTTTCTCACTGTCTCATGCATTCAGTGGATCCATCAGGTGCGGGTGCACATATGCATATATACACTCATTTCATGAGCATGTGTGTGAAAAAGTATCGATGAAGAACAAGATACATAATTTCCAAGATCAGTTCTCACACACACACACAACAGGCACAAGCCCGCCCAGGAGATGGTGGTCCAGAATTGCCTGAAGCTGCCCTTTCCGTAGCACACTTTTAATCTGCCTGCAGCCAGGGAGGGTGAGAGCTGGGCTGGGGAGACAGAAGTGACAGCTTTCCCTGTCTCCTGCCAACAGAAAGCAGCAGCAGCAGTAGTAGCCGGAAAGGTCGAAACTGACAGTACAGCAGCTGTCAACCTGCTCTCCCCACTCCCGAGCCTCCTCCTCCTCCTCCTCCCCCCATCTCCCACCACCCATTCCCTCCTGGCGTAAGTAAGGAGTCACAAGGCTAGGGATATGACACTTGTGCCTCTTTGCTCCCTAGTCTTCCCTCTGCAGAGCCCAAAGGATGAGACATCTCTGAGGGCACCCGCTTCTCTTTGTCCCCACTCCCATCCAAAATTGGCTGTTTCTTTCTCCTAAGGCTAGCTGTGAATGCTGGTATGTGATGCTGTTCAGGGATGCATCTCCAGCCTTTTCCTTCCATTGATCAACGCATGGTAGCAAGATTTGTGAACCCAGGGAGTCTAGTTCAGTAATCAGTTGAGGTGGCAGGGCAGAAGGAGCTGACATTCTACTCTCTAACTTGGAGCCTGATCTCAGCTATGTAGATTGCAAAACCTGTATCAGAGGCTTTCCAAAGAATTGCATTTTCTCAGTTTACATGTCTTCTAGTTCCTTGTGATGCCCATTTGTCAAGTCTCCTGTCCATCTACACTCTCAGTCGATCTACCTTTCTCACAAAGCTACTGCCTTTTCTTATAATATATTTTCTCTATTTTCATTGGCATAGGAAAGCAGTTGTCAAAAAAATTGTTTTAAGTTTTAGGCTCCCTTTTACACTCTTAAAAATTACGGAGAACATTCCAAATAGCTTTTGTTTATGTTATGTATCTATCTATATTTACCTTGTTAAAATGTCTTATTATTATTATGAATTTGGTTTGAATCTATGGGTCCCTCAGGAATCCCTAGACTTTGAAAACCACTGGTATAAGGAAACTTAAACAGCCTAGAAACTTCTCTGCAACTGAGATCTTAGAGACTTCCCTAGAACCATGAGAGGTTAAATGGCTTGCCCAGAACCACATAGCTAACATATATGAGTGATGGAACTTGAACCTATGTTTTCCTGGCCCTGAGGCTGGTTGTCTATCCACTCCACATGTTGCCCATTTCCTGTAATGTAATAAATCTTATTTACATAGCTCCTTTCACAAAGCTTTTTTCTTATATCATCACTGTGAGAAAGGTAGAACAAGAGACAGACTCATTTTACATATAGGGAACCTGAGGTAAAGAGAAGTTAGATGATCTTTCCATGGTCAAAGAATGTTAGAAACAGAACTTAACTCCTATTTTCTGACTCTAAGACTGACATTCTCTCTGCTACATCACATTTGCCTCCATAATTCATCCACTTTTCTGATTACAAAGGAAGTATTTCAATATCACCTCTCTTTAATCCACTAGAGCAATTGCTCAGCTAAGGACTGTCTAAATGTATTTCAATGTATGTGTGTATCCTAACAACCTGCTAACATGCTAACAGCATGTTAACAACTGCCTCAGAGTCCAAATTTACATATAAATCCATGATTACATTCCACATTGCTGGATTATATCCATAATCATGGGCTATGCAACAAAGAGAACCCCTATATGGTCCCCTGACCCGAGAAAGCAGGTATGGATCCCTAAGGTCATAGATCTGAAGCAAGAAGGCAGTCTAATTAAATTTCATTTTAAAGGTGAGGAAATTTAGATCCAAGAAGGTAAAAGGATTTATCTAGTTTCACAATGGGAGTAATCATCAAGAGTGCAATTTGAACTCATGCTTTAATTCCCAAAATCACTACTCTTTCTATTGTCCCAGACCTTCATCTTCCAATTAAATCTCATAGATAGTCTTAGGGTAATCCTTAATATTCTTAGAACTTACCCAGACTTAGAAAAAGACAGGAGTTCTGACCTCTAAAGGCATAATGGGAAGTATACCAAGGCACCCACAACAGAGAATGTTTCTGGGACTCATAGGATAAGAGATACAGGTGGGCCCTTCAGTGCCCATCTTTTTGGGCTGGCCAATGGCATTATCTTGGATTGACTATATGTGTTCCTATATGTGTGTGTACAACATGGTACAATAGAAAGCTTTCTTATTTTTAATAAAGAAGGAATTTCACATGCAGAATGTAGAATATTGCATCTCAAACATGGTTGTTTTGTTATCCTGTTTTGCCTAACTTTCCTTGTTTAAGTAAGATAAATCTAAATGTCTTACAATTATAATGAACCATTACAGCCCCAGAGAGGAAGTGGAGGAAATAAATCTCCCTTCTTTTGCTATAGAGATGGAATATTATGGGGGTTCAGTGTTTCAAATAAAACCATTAAGTTTTTTTTCACTTAATTATTATTTTTCTTTATAATAAGAGGAGGACTGATGAAGAAAAGGGAATATCTAGAAATGTTTATAGTGTAAAAAAAAGCATAATAAATCTTAAAGACCAGATACCAAAAAAGTAGTATAGACAAAAAAGTCAGAGGCCTGAGGTTGAGTTCTAGCTCCAGCATTTACCAGATGTGTGATCTTCACTAAGTCAGTTAATCTCTCTGAAGCTCAGTTACTCCATCTATAAAACTAGGATATCAATACCTGTATTCCCTATTTCCCAAGTCACTTACCCTATCTGAAATTCAGTTTTCTCACATGTAAAAGTGTATTTTCAATGTTTGTATTCTTTACCTCCCAAGAATATGACAAGAGGAACATTCTACAAACTCTAAAGTACTAGATAAAATAAGCTGTTACTATATGTCATTTCCTATAAGTCATTTCTGGTGAATCTAGATATGTCTTATACTATTTTTTTCCCCTTTTATCACCTATCATCAGGGAGGAGTCATTAAATAGTTGCTGACTGACTGATGAATTTCTTTTTTTTGGAGAGTAAATTTTCAATTTGGCTCCCAATCAGGTTGGATTTCCCTAAAACCCAAAAGGCCAAAAATTGCTATCGAATGTTAGAACTAGACAAGGTCTTGAAGGTTATCTTGTCCAATCCCCTAATCCCCCTTTTTTATAGATGAAGAAACTGGGCCCTAGGGGGAGATGAAATGATTTGCCCAATGTGAATTAATGGAAGAATGGGCAGTCTAACCCAGAGATTCCACTTCACCATATTTCTCACTTTCTCCAAGGCAGTAAAGTCTGGCTGAACTGACTTAGAAGTAATACAACTAAACCTTCATCATAGACACTAGCCTTCTCCAGAGTTTAGACATACCAGAAAAGATAAGAAAGAAATGTCTACAAGACCCAGGCTAACTTCCACTTAGTCCTTCTTGGCTCAGAGTGAGTATAAGTAACAATTGTTTCTGTATTGTTCAGAAGCCCTTAGAATCTTTCCCCTCCCAGACTGATTTTTTTTTTTTACTAGCTAAAAGAGTTAGTCTTACTTAGCTTTAATCATTGATTGGGCATTGACTTAGTCAGACTGAGACCTGTTAAAGACCTTAATTTAAAAAGACCAAGATCTCCCACTGCATCCAGAGTGATCTCTAGTTATTCTGATCTATATCTTGCTCTTAGCACACACAAACAAAAAGAGATTCCCTAGCTTCCCTTGGAGATACTTATGGCTTCCAAATGTCATGTAGTAATACATCGAGGGACCACTGCCCTAAACCAAGTACATACAGAGTCTACAACTTTATAGAGTTCACAGAGCAAATCCAGCTGATTCCCAAAATGCCTATCTGAAAACCAGATTTTATATGGACAGAAAACTGCTAGTGTACTCCTTTTTCTTCCCTCTACCCCATCGTAAGAATATATTTTTTTAAATGCTGCTTATTCCATGGGCTAAATGTTCATTGGCCCTTTGGGATCATCTGATCCCATCCATGTGTATGAGAATGAACTCCATTGTACTGTGTCTGTAAATATCAATTCATTTTCCTGGAAAAAAAAATTTTCCCCATCGTACTACCCACATGGGCACAGATGGAGGGTTTTATGTGGTAGCCCCTGTTTACATTTCTGTCTCTGGAGGCCCATCAAATGCCACCAGTGCAGCCCACACAGGAACATGATCCCTCAGGCAAAGACATTAGTCATGATAGGTCAAGATGCCCATGGATGCAATAGCCCAATGGCATGCTCTGCAGCACCTCCATAGGCACACACATTTCTTTGAAGGCAGATGCCAGGTGTGGCACAGAAGGCACATTGAGAGGGAGGTTTTGCTTGAAAGAGGGGGAAGGGGAGGGGAAGCAGCATAAGAAACACAGAAAAATCATTTCTGAATTTCAAAACAACAAAACAAAGCCTGCCCCTCTGAAAAAGGCAGGGCATGTTGTTCAGTGAGTAGCTCGTGCAAATTTCACCAAGTATCCTTAATTTTATATTGATGGATATCTATTAATCCCAATGAATTTTTATCTTTTCAGCATCTTGCTGAAATTGATAACAGAGGGAGTTTATTTAGGAAAACAAGGATTACTCAGCTCTGAAGAAGTCATTGACACCTCAGTCTCACACTAAGACAGCATTTACCAAAAAATGTCAACAGATTGCTTCTTGCCTTTGACTTGTGCAGACATCAAAAGCTTATTTTTAACAGAGCATTTTACTTAAGCTCCCTCAGTTGGTTCAGGAATTTAGAATCTGTCACAGAATCATAGGCTGACTACATAATTTGGGTTAAGCGCTTCTCTTTCATTTGACTGATTTTGCATAAATCAGAAGGACATGCTTGAATATGGCCCTCCATTTATACAACCATGTCCTCTGTACCAAACATGGCAAATTTGCCCTTTCTTCTATATGTGTGCATATAATATTTTGGGTAGGTTTCCTCTTTCTTTTTTTCATTTCCTTTCTATTTTACTTTTCTTTTTTTCTTCCTTTCTTTTATCTTTCCTTTTTTCTTTTTTCCTTTCCCATTTTCTCTTCCTTCCTTCTTTCTACTCTTCTTTCTTTCCTTTGTCTTTGTCTCTGTCTTTTTCTCTGCCTCTCTCTCTCTCTCTCTCTCTCTCTCTCTCTCTCTCTCTCTCTCTCTCTCTCTCTCTCTCTCTCTTTCTCCCCTACTCTGTAACACAGCTTAGTTGCTATGCAAAAGCTCAAAGTAACTGCAAGGGGGGATCAGTTCCAGAGTTTGGTTTGATGTGAATGAAGTCAAGCAAATGAAGCCTGTATGTGATTTGACAGGGTTTTCCTGTTTTCCTGTTTCTCTCATTTGGAGACTAAGGGAAGAAGAGAAGCACATCATTTTGTGAGTTCAAATGATACTGGTCTGATTTTCTCCAGCAATTCATATGACTCAGTAGATGCAGCTCAGATATTAGTTCACGGTTTCACTGAACCACAAAAATGTCTACTGGAGACCCGATACAGTTACAAGGGCTAATATCAAAAGGCAGATTTGTAAAGACTAAACAGAGAGAGTTTCCTTTTCCTTCCTTTAGATCTTTGATTTAAAGTTAGGAGTCTGGGAAGACATTTAGCCTTTCATTCATTCATGTATTCATTTAACAAGTATTTATTAAATGCATACTATGTACCAGACACTAAGCTAAGTGTTGAGGCTAAAAAAGACAAAAACAGTCCATCCTCCTCCTTTTACAGATGTAGAAACCAAGGCCTACTGAAATTAAAGGATTTGCTCAAGGTCACAGGCAGGAAGTGGTGGATATGGTATTTAAATACTGTTCTTTTACTCAAAATCCAGTCTTATTTCCATTCCACTTCTTTCTTCCTTTTTAGCTTTCCTCCTTCTTACCTTCCTTCCTACTTCCTCCTTCCTTTTCATCCTCCTTTCCTTTCTTCCCCTCTTCTCTCCCTTGCTTCCCTTCTTCTCTCCCTCTCACTGTGTTTTTTATCACATTGACAAGATATGACTCCAAAAGTTAATGGTAATTGCACTCATTTTCATTTAGCAAAGAGGGAGAGAGAAAGACAGAGAGACAGAGAGAGAAATGAGTGTAATTTGCTGATCTGAGAGCAGGTCATTACAGGTGTGTTATATTAGTGTATTCATGAGCCCCCTGGGATAGGCCTGCTGAGATATCCAATAACTTTCTTAATGTGTAATTACATACCATCGGACTATAATTGATTAATTGAAAAGAGAATGTAGGCAGATGCGAGGCCAAGGCTTCTGCTGCTCATTAAATGAATATGTCCTTGCTTCTCTTTAATAAGTTAAGTGAACTACTCAAAAGCAATTAAGCCAGTAGTGAAATTCATTAAATTTTAAGTAATTATTGGTATTAACTTCTATAATAAAATTCAGGGCTTCGCATATTTCCATTTCCAAAAGATGTACGCTAATTCCATAGGTTTAATTTAGGAAAAATTGGACTCCATATGGCAATATCCTTTACTTATCTGACCTATTAGTATTTTTTTTCCTATGAAAATCATCAGTCTAACTGATCTGGCATTTCCTGAATGCCTTGTCTATTATCTTAAAGGGGGGAAATGGTCAACTTTTGACATATGGGTAAAAAATCTAAGTCCCATTAACATATGTGAAGAAACTTAAATTTTTTTTAGAAATATTTCATCTTGTCTCAAGATATTTCACGTGAGAACAACAGAAAGAATGGGGAAAACAAAAGACAAGTAGTAATTTCAAGTATATGGAGTTTAACCTAGAAAGTGAATTTTTAAAAATCCTTATTTTAAGACTATTTGCAAAAGAGTGATATAGTGGAATTGAACACTTGTCTTGGAAAATCTAGGTGATTTCGGTTCAGGTCCAAGCTTTAACATTTTAACTTTGTGAATCTGGGCAAGTCAATTCATTTCTCTGAACCTTAGTTTCTTCAAGCATAATAATTATGTTACCTACTTCACAAGATTTTGATAAAGAAAGCATTTTATAAGCTTTAAAATGCTTCATAAAGGTGAACTGTTATTATTATAAGACTATATTGTTCCACATACCATAAGGATTTTGTCATAAGGATGGTTTACTGGTGTCCTGCACCCAGTCTAGCATGCTTCAGAGTTGGCTACAGTTTTTTGACTAACTGAATGAATGGATTTAAGAACAATAATCCAAATGCATGGATTCTGCAAGACACTAATATAATTATTATTTCTCTTTAAGTCTATGGGATGTTAACCATAAAATAATATGTTACCTGGTTATAGTTGCCCAGAAAATCAGTGGTGAGATAAAGCAACAACTAATGCTCCTGAGTCCTCATTTTCATTCATTCATGATCATTATTATGATCATCAATTATCCTAATCTTTCTTCACATGTAAAATTTAAAATGTAAACCCACTAATTTTGGTCATCTTTGCACAAAAAGCATTACCATGGGTTTTTAAATTATATTACAAAAACTAGAAATAACCACATGGATAATTTCACAATTTAAAAATAATTGTGATTTTATTGTTTCCTAAAGCTAAAACTTCTGCTAAATAGATCCAGTCTACTGCAAGTAATTAAAATATTGAAATTATGATTTTTACTACCCACTGTCTTACCAGAAGAAGAGAAATGGCATTTCAAATATATTGAAATTCATATATACACAGATATACACATATTATGATTTTAGAAATCATATGTAAGTACTAAAATTACATTTGCCTGTTAGATGAAAAGATTAAGAATTAAAAAACAATAGACATCAATTTACCTGGATAGAATTTCTTTTTTTATTATTATTTTTTTTTCCTTAAGCAATAGTTACTTCCCTTTCCCAGAAAAAATTTTCATCTTGAAAATCACCTTTTTAATTTGTTTTGGAGCAACCTAGCTCAGTGAAAATTAGGGTTAGGGAAGTTGGTCTCCAATTTTAACTTTTTAAAAGTTGTGCTAATGATAGTAATAAACATGTTTATAATGCACTAATGATTTTGCTATTACTAGATGGTAAGCTCCTGGAGGGAAAAGACTGTTTCGTCCTATGTATCCAGCATAGTATGTTATATAAAATAGTAAGGTATTTAGTAAATATTTATCAAAAGTTGAATTATTATTAGTTTCCCAATTTTTAAGACTTATAGGCCTCAATGGTTTTCAAATGGCTAAAATAGAATAAATTAAAATGTAGAATCTGTAGAATCAGTCATATTTCTAAAATTATTGATTTAGAAACAAAGAAGGAAGCTGATCCAAAAAGCAGGAAAATATGCATTGAGATAGAAATAAAAATTTTAAAACTATACAGGCAACTGAAATTATCATGGGATGAGAAATTCTGCCTAATTTCATTTTCTTGCTAACAGATTACTAACCAGAAATCCCTTCTATTCTAACCCTTATTGTTGAAAAACTTAATAAGTTATGAATTTCTTCTTCTGCCTCACATTAAACAGAAGTGAATTTTCTTTGAAACTTAAGGATCTTGCTCTGCATCAGAGGCAACGCTCTGAACACCCAGTGGATCTCTGTATTGCTATCAAGTTAATTCTCAGAAGTATTTTTGTTTCCATTTTTAAATGCAATTTCTTATGTGAAATGTTTTGCAAGTTGTTATTTCTCAACTGTATTTTAACTTGCTAAAAGATAGAAATCCCATTTTCTCCTTTTTTTCCTTTTTCTCCTTCTCTTCCTCCTCTTCTTCTGCTTCCTTCTCCTTTATCTTCCTTCTTCTAAATTATTTCTATTTATTTTGTTAAATATTTCCAAATTATACAAAAGAAGTTTTCAACAATCTTTTTTTTTAAGTTTGAGTTCCAAATTCTCTCCCTCTCTCCAGCTCTTCCTTCTCCTTGAGAAGGCTTTGCTTTAGATTATACATATGAGATCATGTGAAACATGTCCATATTAGCCATGTTGCGAAAGAAAATACAAATAAAATAAAATAAGAAAAAACAAAGAAAAAAATTTTAAAGTATGGTTCAATCTGTGTTTAGAGTTTAATTCCCTCTCTGAAGGTGGATAGCATTTTTCATCATAGATCCTTTGGAACTGTCTTGCATCATTATCTTGATCAGAGTAATTGTCTTTCACAGCTCTTAATCTTTATAATATTGCTCTTACTGTGTAAAATATTCTCCTGGTTCTGCTCACTTCTCTTTGCATGATTTCATATAAGTCTTCCTAGGTTTTTCTGAAAGTATCCTGCTCATCATTTCTTTTAGCACAATGATATTCCATCTTAATCATATACCATAACTTTCTGAGTCATTCTCCAATTGATGGGCCTTCCTTCAATTTCCAATAATTTGCCATCACACACACACACACACACACAAAAAAAAAAAACTGCTATAAATATTTTCATACAAATGAGTCCTTTTCCTGGTAGTAACTCAGAGTATTTTAATTTAAATTTCTCTAATCAATAGTGTCTTCCTCTCTCTCTCTCTTTTTCTCTGTCTCTCTCTCTGTGTCTCTCTGTCTCTGTCTCTTTCTCTCTCTCTCTCTCTCTCTCTCTCTCTCTCTCTCTCTCTCTCTCTCTCTCTCTCTCTTTCTCTCTCTCTCTCTTTCCCCCTCCTTCTCCCTCCCTTTCTCCCCTTCTCTCTCCCTGCCCCCAAAACTTAATTCAATGTTCCATTCAAAGCAGTGATTGAGTCTACAAGTATTGTTGCACTTTCTGTGGTCACTTCCTCCTCTCACATCACTTCATCCATAATATTGCTAGAAACCTACCATGACCTGAAGGTCTTTCATCTCCAGAACTTTAACCTGGGTCTCATTTCCTTCTCCTTCCCCTTCTCCACCTCCTGATTTGTGGCTTCCTTACCTGAGGAAAGCCTCAGATATGCTCCTTTTCATGCACAAGGTTCCCTACAACATTATCAGCACCCTTCCCATCTTGGAAATGTTCTCACCTTTCTATTTTTCCAGAAAGAGGTGTATCAATTTACTCTCCTATGACCCCGCTAACCTTTATATGTGAAGTCAACCTCTATTACTATGTAAGCCAAGTAAAGGCAGAAGCTATCTTTGCTTTTGTATTGGTATCCTGAGCGCTTAGCACAAAACTTGGCATAGAAAGTCTAATAAATGTTTTTTTTCATTGATTCATTTTATTATTTGCCTCTTTCCTCTGAAAACCTGAAAGGAAAAATACTTTAATTGGGAACTGTGGATATTTGGATTCTGTCTGATGGAGATTTTACTATAATCTCATTTTTAAAAGGCTGGATATAGGAATGTTTGCAATTAATCAGTCAATAAATATTTATTAAGCACCTGCTATGTCCAGGTACTCTGCAGCTCATGGCCTATTGAACTGGTCCCCGTTCTTACAGTTAAAGTCCATGGCTAGCATGGAAATGTATTTTGCATTGTTTCACATTTATAATCAATATCAATTCTTTTTTGAGGAGACGGAAAAGGCAGGACAGAGGGAAAGAATTTGAAACTCAATTTTTTTTAAATGCTTAAAATTTTTTATACATAATTGGGATATATCTAAAGAAATAAATATTTTAAATGAATGTTTAATTAATTAATTTGAAAAATAAGTCATGTTTATGCCTTATTCAAATTGCCATATTCAAAATTATTTTATCAAGTTTTAATTTCTACTCCTACTTTGGTTCTTTGTTTCTATAAAATACATACTGAACCTCTTTTCATTTATGTTACCTAATATTAACTACCAAAGTGTGGATTTTCATGTAAATTTTGCATGAGAATAAATATTCCTGCCAGGTATATTATTAGTATATTCATCAGAACCTCGTGTCCATTATCTTTTGTTTCTCCCAGTAGACAAAACTCTGGGCTTCAAATTCTTTGTCTACAAAGTGAGGAGGTCAGACTAGGTTAACTCTTACATTTAAATCCCATGATACTATGCACCTCTCAAACTGAGGATTATCTTCTCCATTTCTGCTTCTTCCTTACAATAAAGCCAGATTTTCATCTCCTCATACCTGATTAGATTCATTTACCTCCTAGATGAATTGCTTTTTCTCTCTTCTTTTTCTCCATTCCATGTTCTAATGTACCCCACACATTGGTGCTAAATTAATCTTTCATATACATCCCTTTCAACATGTCATTTCCTTGCTCTATATTGCTTATCACAACAATTCTAAGGTTATCTGCTTCCCTTTCAAGGTTTTCCATAATCTGACCCCATTCAGTACATGAATATAAGTTTCTTTGCCATAATTTTTCATAAAATGAAGTATCTTTTACTTCAGTTAAGCCAGTCTCCTTAGAGCATTCCTCCTGACATATTCTCTCACCTTAATTGCTTAATTTCCTCTCTTTGAAAGAACCCCCCATTCCCTCCTCCATTCTTTTATACCTTTCCATTTCCATCCATCATGTCCTATCTCTTCAATGAAAACTTGCCCTAATGACTACAGCCCTACCAGCCACAAAGCCCCCTTCCACATTTTTCATCATTGTATCTCCAATATTTAACACAATGCCTTGTGTATGGTAGGAATTTAATAAAATACATATTGAATTGAATTGTCTCACACATATTCCTAACATATACAGTTAGCATGTAATTTCATACTATCTATTTCTCTATTTGTACTACTTTGTATTTTAGATTCCCTCATCAGTTATTTTGAAAGTGTGTGTCTTATCTCACTTACTATGTAGACTCTATGTTCCTTGAGGGCAGAAAATCTGTTTTATGATCTTTTATTGACTTATTTTGCTTTGACATTCACATTCTTTTGGGAACTCAGTTCCAAACATAGTGTTGGATACAGTAAATATTTAATAAATAGTTGCTGATTGATTCAGTAACTAAAGTACTCAATACACAAGCATACTGTATCATAACCATATACTTTCATATTAACAGACAAGAGCAATAAGCACACAATGACCTCACTTATTATGCCTTTAAGATTTTTTGACCATGTTATAGTAAATATGTTTTTAACTGTCTCTTATCTCTACTAATTCAAAAATTTGCCTCAAAAACTTATTGGGTTGTGAATGTGGGAAAAATCATTTAACTAACTTCTCTCAGCTTCATTTTCCTCATCTCAAAAAGAAAAGATAGAAACAGCTAGATGATGAAGTGCGGAGAGCACTGGCCCTGGAGTCAGAAGGACCTGAGTTCAAATGCAGCCTCAGAAACTTAATACTTACAAATTGTGTGACCCTAAACAAGTCACTTAACCCTGATTGCCTACAAAAAAAAAAAAAAGAGGGGATACTATTTACCTTACAGAATTGCTGAACAAATTGAATGACATAATATATTGTAACAATTTGCAAGCCTTAAAGTATTATATACATGCTTGCTATTATTATTATCCTTTAGACCACTTCAAATCTACTATGTGGATTTTCTACTATCTGTCTTAGTCTAAATTACTTCTTGACTCAAAAACCTTCTTTTCTTTTGAAAGAAGCCTGTCATTCAAGGATCCCCACAATAGTATTCCAGCCATATATCATGCTTTTCCACCTCATGTGGTCTATATCACAATCAAACAGACTATTTCCTTGTCCCCCACTCTGTTTTTAGTTTTTCTCCTGTCTGTATTTTTGCTCATACTATTCCCCTGGTATTGCCTAGAAAGGACTCTCCCTCCCCATTTCCATCCGTAACTGTTTTTCCATGATGTCTTCCCTGTCTTCTCTTATTCCTCTTCTCCACCCACCCCATGAAATGAAACTTCTTTCCTTTCCATATGTATTTGTCATAGTACTCAGGTTTTGCTCTCTCTTTTCTACTTGTAACAATTTTATTTTACAGTTGTTTGTGTATAGTTCTAATTCTCTACCCCTTTTTAGACTATCAGCTCCTTGAGGAGTTACATATGTGTTCTATGTATATTTTCAATTAGTGACACTGGTATTGAGTTCAGGACCTTGCACATAGTAGGTACTTATTAAACGCATGTTAATTGAATTGAATGCCAAAATACCCAGATGCTTCCAAGCATCCAGATGGCTGGAAGCACAAACTTCAAAATGTGTGACTAGTTTTTTTTTTTTACTTTCTATCAGAATATTTCAACATCTCCTCAACCCTGAAATTGAAGTTATTGTCAGTGTCTACACATGCAATATAAATAAATAATTGTGAGAGGAAAGGTTGAAGTAACTGCCCAGAAAAAAAGTGAATGGGGGAGGGGAGAGGGAAGGAAGGAAGAATGGGCTTTAATTGAGAATTTTTGGACCAAATTATTTACTCCAACTGTCTACCTCAATGCAACTCAATTTTTCTTTATTTATTGGGTAATATCCAAAATGTGAAGCTTTTAAGTGCAAAGTTAGGAAAATTGAAACTTAAATTCTCAAGGTAATTCTTAATATTCTCATATCATTTATTTTTATACATATGTATACATGTGAGACTCTAGTATTAAAATGCCATTAAAATCTTCAATATGTCTTAATTTTAGCAGGGGATAATGCCAGTAATGTAGCAACATATTATTTTAAAAGCAATTTTCTTGTATATATTTGTTGTTGTTCTGCAGCAATTTTAGTCACGTCTGACTCTTCGTGACCCATTTGAGGTATTCTTGGCAAAGATACTTGAGTGGTTTGCCATTTCTTTCCCCAGCTCATTTTGTAGATAAGGAAACTGAACAAACACATCCATAAATGTCTATGAAATATACTGTGTTCGCATATGTATTTTGTAAATGTGCATGCTTATGTCTTCACAAACTTCATGTACACAAGGAGAGAAACAAAAGAAAAAGAGAGACTGGTGTATATCCCTCTAATCCCACAGAGAATTTGATCCCAGAAAAATAGAACTGGAAGCAAGGATGTAAGTTGCCATAAAACAAATGTAGGCTTAGTACAAGGAAGAACTTCCTTACAATTAGAAATAATCAATGCTATGCTACATTTATCAAATTTTAAAGACAAAAATCTCATCCCCAATAAATATTTTTAGAGTTTTTCCTGATCATTTAAATACATTTTTTTAAATGATCATGGCTGGATCTATTTATATAGGTTTTCTGGATAAATAAGACAAAATAAATTAGATTGTGATCTCCTTAAAGAGCTCACTAGAAAATAAATAAATAAGTCCAGGCAATCCACATCCATCAAATTACCCAAAAAATTGAAGTGAATATATATTAGTAGGCCCTGATTACCTAGATAATGTTCAAGTGAAGATCTGCCTACAACTTCTTTAACTTTCCAATGCCTCACATTCACAGAAATGAGTTTTTTCATAGTGGAGCATTAGCTCCCCAGGACTATAATGTGCTCCTGCAGAATTTTGTTTAAATTTCCCATTTAAAAGGAAAGATTGCACTACAATTGTACAACAGAGAATTTAGCCCCACTCACAAAGGTGTTTCAGGAAGTTCAACTTGCACTATCCTAATTAATACTGCAAACAGCTTTTTGTTCTTTCAGTCACAGTGTAACTCTTTGCAACACCATTTTAAGATTTCTTGGCAAAGATACTAGAGTGGTTTGTCATTTCCTTCTCCAGCTTATTTTAGAGATGAGGAAACTGGGGCAAACAGGGTGAAGTGATTTACCTAAGGTCACACAGCTAGTAAGTGTCTGAGGCCAGATTTTAATTATGAAACGAGTCTTTTTGACTCCAAACTCAGTATTCTATCCACTACCCTACTTGGCTGCCCTAAAACATGGCTTTTAAGTTCCCTGAATAGAGAAAATATATAAAATATATAGGTTCCTTAGCATAAATTGGAATTTTCTATGAATAGATAAATGACGATATTAATGGCTTCCCATAATACTCATACCCATAGAATGATAGCTTTCCAGCTAAAAATTATATGGGGTATGATACCTCCAGGACTGATGTCCAAAGCATCCAGCAGCAAATGTGAGATCTCAATGATATGCATATATATAGCTAAACAAAGGTAGGGGAGTGGAGTCCAAACTCTGGTGAGGGAAAATCTCCAGGCAGGGATCATCAATCCACTTCTGACAGGTCAGGGGTAGGACCATAAATTCCAACAAATTGGGAGTTAAGGAGGTGTCCAACTAGAGCCAGGAAGTCTAGTCTTAGAGGATACAGACAATGCCAATTAGGTATCTCAGATAGGATATCTGGAGTCTTATCTTCTGAAATGTCAGGTCTCCATAGCCCTAATTATCTCAGTTCTAATGAGCAGAAAAGGGGGTTGCAACCAGAGGGAAACTGAGGCAGAGCAATTCAGGGAAACTAAAGCAGAAAAACTCAGGGAAAATGAGGCAGGACAATAAAAGGGAACTGTGGCACAACAGTTCAACAAACTCATTTTACAGATAATGTAGCCAAAATCATATAAGTACTAAATAGCAGAACCAGTAATTTGGATCCAAGTCACTTCTGTAGATCTACTACACCATATTGTCTCTATTCTGCTTTAATAGGAGGTGCATCAGTTTTGTTCTTTTATCCTAACTCTGCCATTTGAAGAAAAATGATCCAGGAAATGTGATATGAATTGGAGAATTAGAGCAATTTTCCAGAGAATTCAAGCAAATGTGGATTTAGATTTTTAGATCCAAATTACCCGGATAATTGCTCCTAATTCTCCACTTTGCTTTGCAGGCCCAGATTGTCACAAATATAGAGGGAAATGAATTGTTGATAAATGTGCTAAGATGATCAAGGTCCACTAAGGGTAGATTAATCAAAAACCATAAATGTAACAGAGTGGTTTTTATCTGCAACAGAACTAAATTATGGTCTAGAACCAATGGAAGATGGGGGGAGAGGATATGACCCTTTAATGAGGCCTGACTTCTCTAGTTTGAATCCCTGGGGCAAAGAGAAGGAAGAGAGAGGAAGAGGAGGAGGCAGAACATGTGGAAGAACTGTGAACCAGCCCTGGAGGGGAATTCTGATACAAAGACAAAGGAAGCATCTCCATGGGAAATATCTGGATTTCTGAACTGCAGATGAAGCCTGACGCTAAAGAACAGATTAAAAATGCAATTTTAAGCACTTGAAATCCATAGAGTTGATTTCCTGGACCTAACAAGGATATTTCCATGTAATACAACCTTGATTCTCTGTATAGCTAACTTCTTTAATTAAAAAAAAAAATCTTCTCCTTTCCCCACCCCTTCCTTTGCTTTTCTTTCGATTTACCTATGTCATTCTATCCCACTCAAAATGTGTTTTTTCTTTCCTTAACCTTTTCCTTCCAACATATTTTCCTTGACTTCTTATTCTAGCCATAAATCAAGCATGTTCCTGCATATGTTTTTTAGTTCTGCCTAATTACTTATACATATTTATACTGAAAATTCATGGTTCTTCTAGATTTTCTTTTTTAATTAACATAGGACCTGTTGAGTTGAAGGAACTAGGGAGATTTCACTTGAAGAAAGGAAGACTACACAGAAGCATAATAGCTATATTCAAAATATTTGAGGAACCTGTCAAGGCAAAGAGGGAATTGACTTGTTCTACTAATCCCCAGAGAATAAAATAGGGACAATGATAGAAGTTGCAATGAAATATTTAGATTCTGTATAAGGAAGAACTTTTTTTTACAATTAGAGGTATTCCAAAGTAGAGTAGCTGCCTTGGGAACAAAAAATGTATTCTCCTTTATCCTACATATCCCAAATGGATAGAAGGTTGAGACTAGAGTCAGGAAAACCTGAGGTCAAATCCAGTGGCAGATACTTATTAGCTGTGTTCCTCTAGGCAAGTCACTTAACTTTTGTCAGTCTCATTTCAGATAATAATGGCAACTACTTCTCAAAGTTATGGCAATCAAATGAAATATGTGAAGAGTTTAACACAGTACCTGGAACATAGTAGGCACTTAATAATTCTTTTATTAGAGATCTTCAAACAGACGCTGAATGATCATTTGTCAAGTATGTTGCAATGAAAACTCTTTTTCAGGTACAGATTAAACTAATTAGGTACCAAGATCCCAACTCTAAGATATAATGATTCTCTTGGAAACCCTAGGAAACATATTCTCCTTGATATTTTATGCATTTATTTGTTCTTGGAAGGGGGAGACTAGGTGGTAGAGTTGATAGAGTACAAATTGTAGTCAGGAAGATTCCTCTTCCTGAGTATAAACCCAGCCTCAGACACTTAGTACTTGCGTAAGTCACCTAATCTCTGTCTGCGAGGTTTCCTCATCTGTCAAATGAGCTGGAGAAGAAAATGGCAAACCACGCCAATAAATCCTCAAATGGGATCATAAAGAGTTGGACATAACTGAAAAAATTGGACAACAACAACAAATTTATCTCTGGAGATTATAAGAATATGAAGTAGTTGGGGAACCCTATATATCAGACGTTAGTCCAGATAAATTAACACAGTACCTGGTACTGATGACTTGACATGATTTCTATAGTCTAGATTCCTCAGATAACAACAGGGAGAAAAAAATCTAATTCATTTAGATCCTGCCCAGTAGAATGGTTGAGCCTTTGTTTCAAAAGTTAAGTCCCTCTGATAACCAGAAATTGGATCAAAATCTTCAGGAGAGCACTGCCAACTACTACATGCATCTCTGTTATTCTCAGATAGGAAATCATACTCCCCCACATACACACAAATGCCCAAATCCCGCAAAAGAATATTTTAAAAGCATACCACCACCCTATGTTTCTGGAGTGTTACTTGTGCCATTTTCATCATCTGGCACATAAAAGGAAGCTATCCTTTGGATACTTTTCCTACAATTGCCTCTGCAGTGGGAGTTCTTTGCAGAAACAAACAGCTATCCCTTTCAGAAAAAGTTGCATTTCCTCATACTCCCTTACAGCTGCTCTTTCTGGCTTAATTTAGAATCCTTAGATAGAATTATGGTGACAAAGAAGCCTCAAACAATGCTTCTTGAAGTAATTGCTTCCATCAGTTTGCAGTTGCAAGTACTTTCTTCTGGCAAATTACAATTTTATTTTACATTTAGTGTCTTAGTTGTTAGCTTCTAAGATTAGTCACTTATAGAACTGAAAAGTGGAAGAGAAGAATGAGTTTGGGGCCATGTGCTACTACTTACTACCTGGGGGAAGGGACTTTGGTTGAGTCATTTCTGCTCTTAGGGCCTCAGTTTCCTCATTTGTAAAATGGAGACAACAATAACTATGTTACCTCCCTCCTTAACACAGTTATCATAAGTTTCAAAAGTAATATTGCATATAAGTACATTTACAAACTTGAAGATATTACCTTCAATTATTTTTATTATTAGAAAGTCTATAAGTTTGGTTAGATAGAAAATGAATATATTCCATTTTCCCAATTGTGTTTTTGTTTTGTTTTATTTAACTTATCTAGTTTCCTTTTTGGAAATACACTGATCCCAAAGCACCAATAAAAACAGCCAAGTCCACATTCCCATTGACTATACAGACAGCTTGGGCACATAGGCAATTGGTTATTTGAAAAATTGTTCCCAAGAGATTTCCTCTAAATTCAAATGTGACAATTCACCCGAATTGTCAAGATCATTGGCCAAATTACTCTCACTGGGGAAAAAGCCCAAATACCCCAAATTTGTGTGCCTTTATTTTTCTATTGGAGTTTTGTGGTAATAGTAGTCCTTGGTTTTTGAAGAGGACCAATGGCATCATAGCTGATGTCTTGACTTTATGCATGGATTGGATTTAAGTGAGGAAGAGTTGCACAAAGTCCTCAGCCTCACTCTTCCAGTTATCAAAGTTCACTGACAAGACAAAAGTCAAGATGAGTGCCAATGGCTTGGGATGCCTATTTTGTTAGACACATACTGTATAGGTCCCATTCTCAATTGGGATGTAATGGATCTCAAATCCCAATTTATGGCTAATATAACTACTTGTATTTAAAGGGTAGGGCACAAGTGTTCCAATCAGAGCTCTTGGAAGTGGGTCATGAGCAAATATTTCTTTTGTGTTTGATATCAATTATCAAGTGGCGTAGGATGTAAGAGAGTCAGAAAAAGCCTCCTTATTCTTGCAAAGACATGTTTTAGTCAAGGTACCTACTGAGAGTAAATGGCCCACAGCAGGAACCAAAGAAAGGAATAAGAAGGCAGAGCTAGAGAGTGACTCTTGTTCCCCACCTTCCAGCCTACATCTGAAAAAGGGAAGAAAAAAAATTTTGTTTCAGTCAGAAGTGAAGTGGAAGAACTTGTCCCACACAGGTAGCTAACAGATATTGAAGAAGAACCCGGTCAAACAAATGGGGGCAGAATAGGTAGATAGAAAAAGGGAAGAAATGAATAGACCCAGAAGAATAGGAAAAGGGAAAAGATGCAGGTAAGAAATAACTTTAAATGATACCAAGAGAGATAAAAGATGGAAGAGAGATAAAATTTTTGCTAAAATAGTTTTCTGCCCCAGGTGTTTTCCTTTGATATATGCACAGGGCAGCTAGAAGGCACAGTGGATAGAGTACCAGTCTTGCAATCAGGATAACCTGAATTCAAATTCAGCCTCAGACACTTACTACTTACTAGCTGTGTGACCCTGGGCAAATCACTGAATTCTAATTGCCTTGCAAAAAAAAAAATTTCTTCAACTTTCTTCAAAGCTTAATTTAGGTACTACACCTATACAAGCATTTTTGGATCCTTCTGTTCCATCTTTCTAGTAAAACTCTCACATTATTTTTAATTGCATTGAAGATTTATTTTGAATTAGCTGAATACAAGTTTTTTCCCCAGAAGAATGTAAGTTCCTTGGGAGAAGAGACTATTTCATTTTTGTCTTTGTATCTCTAGTGTTGATCAGTGTCTAACATACAGTAGGCTCTTAATAAATGCTTGATTAATGATTGAATGAAAATTGTAGAACACTACAAGATGACAACATGGTATACTGCAATGGTTTTTTTGTTTGTTTGTTTTTGGCAAGGAACCAGTCATTCATTCATTGCCTTTGCTTGGTTAAAAACAATGAACTGTTTCATTTCATGTGTCTTCTTTTAAAGATTCCATTTGTCAGGAAAATCCATTTCTACATACTGTATTGTGGAAGCAGAGGGACAATTTTAATGTGAAGAGCTAAAGTGATTCTAAATCAGCTGTGGTAGTGAATGGGGCCAAGAGCAAAAGTACTCAGACAACCCTCAATGGGCTAAGAAATATATAGTATTACATATCCTTATAGGGAAACAGGGCCCTGAGGTTTTATGTGTCAGCTATGTCTCTTGGGGCCTTAAAATTATTATTTTAGAGAGCTGATAAGCAATGTATCATTTAGTAAAACCTCAGGTGATAGTATAATGATATATTTGGGATAGTAGAGGGAGGGTGATAGGATTCCAGGTTTGTCACACTGGTTTTTAATCTTCTTTGCATTTGAATATAAACTATAACACCAAAGTAATATAATTTGAAGCAAAGTTGAGTAATGACATCCAATTGGCCAATAGTATTAAAGAGATATTTTATCAGTAACACTTCAAGAATCTATAAAGCTTAAAGATAAAATGTATTGGTCCTATATTCAGTTTTTCAGATAATTTTTTGGTTCCCAATAGCTCCCAACTCAGTAGTGAAAGTACAATGATTTTTAACATTTGTTCTATAAAAGGGATGAGAAAGCCTTGTCAGTTGAGTAGAGTACTAGTTTTACAATCAGTAAGAACTAGATTCGAATGCTGCCTTTAGTATTTCTTAGCTATGTGAATTCAGGCAAGTTACACAATGTATCACAGTCTCAGGCTACTCATCTGCAAAAGGGAGATAATAAGAGCACAAAGAGCAATATGGTTAGTGGATATTCAGTCAGTTTTGAAATCAAGAAAATCCCAGGGTTCAATTCTTGCTTCTGACATATATTGTTGGTGTCACATAGTACTTTCCAGTAATTTTCCAGGGGGACATGTCACTTAATTCCAGACAATTCTTTAATACTCTGAATTGCAGCAATCTGTATCAGTAAAGAAATTTTCCTTACTGTAATCACCTTGCACTGATGAAACTCCTGGTATGGATTCAGAATACAATCCTCACAAGATTTCTGTGAGAATTAAATAATATGGTATAGGTAAAGTGCATTGCAGATCTGATAGCTATATCTAAATGTCAATGTTATTTGTTATAGCTTTCAATTTTCCTTGGAAACAGATTATATATGGCCTGTTGCTAGGCTACAAGAGAACAGGGATAGGGCAGAAAGGGGAGAGTTGAATCTTACTTTAAAAGAAAAATACAATTCATTCTCAACCTGGAGTCTTGGGAGTATAAAACAGGAATGACTTCACTAGCATAGTAATTGAATTTCCATTTAAAGTCAGGGAATTCTTTTAAAGTTATTAACTGCCATGGGTTACTAAAATTGAGCTAACAGTGGAAGGAGACTTGTATAGACATTTAATTCATCTCTTTTTCTACAATGGCTCCTCCTTACATACTATCTCAGAGTTCTTATTCCCTTATGTAATCAGCATCAACTTACTTTCTAAAGAAATGGGATGCCCAAAATTTTAGCAAGTCTATAGAGACTCTAAGAGTTACCTAGGAATTCAGCTTTTTGTCTTGCTACTCAATAATACAGTATTATCAAAAGATTTTTTGACCAAGTCTAGCTATCAAAATTCTCTTGTCCATCTCCACAAATAAATGGAGTGGAAAAAATAGCTCCATGAAATAACTGTTTGACCACTATAGCTCTTTTCCATGGTGTATAAGGCTACAAACTTAAAATTATTTTAAATTCCCAAGTTGCCTTGATAGTGTGAATGGCCCCAGGGAACATGTTCTCGAGGACACTTATGAAGGTGGGGGAAAGAAGGTGGGAAGAGAAACAGACTTTCAGCCAAGCATTTCTGGAACTCATTTATACAAATAAATGAGTTTATAAATAAATGAACTTGTATACCTCACCTTGGTATTGAGGCAAAGGAAAAGATGGGAAATGGTCTGAGGAAAGGAGGGTAATTTTTATAACTAGAAAGATAAATCTAGGGAGATATATAATATATTCCAATATTAGTATAATCTTCCTTCCTCTAAATTAATTCTGACCTCATCTCCCCCTTTGTCTGAACATCCAGATGAACTATATAAGATAATAGAAAGATAGATTGATAGATAAATAACCAGAAATTGAATCTATAATTTCTTTGATATAAAGAATCCCCAGGTGATAAATTTGAATCAACATAGACTATCAAGAATTAACCAATCTTTAGTTTTAGAAGGGTACCTAGAGAGAGGTTAAATGACTTTTCCAGAGTCAAAGAGTCAATATGTGTCAGAAGAAAAATTTTAACTCTCATATTATCTTGACTTTGAGGCCAATTCTAAATCCACTATGCTATACTGCCACACATGTGCAAACATATATATGGAATATATTAAAATATATATACATAGAATAAAAGCATACATATATGAACATACTGTATAATCAATCATAAGTTCCCTTTCTCATCTTAGCTAATATGAGAAGAAACCCAAAAAATCCTCTTAATTTTTCAAGATGATGACTCAGAAATCTAGGACAAAGGAAAACAAAGCAAACTAATTGTTTTTTCTAAGTTTCTTTGTTTTCCTTCTTATATTCATTCATTCAGCAAATACTAATTTAGATTTTCCAGGTCTATTTCCTTTTCTACTCTAAATTTTATGTCAAATGGTTTACATGTTATGACCATCTTTGTACCTTCTTCCCCAATAAAATCCCATCCTTGAAATCTGAAATTTGGAAATTGTCAAATTTATCTTGGTACCTTCCTACCTTCTCTTCTCATGTCTTTCCAGGCTTTCCTGTGCCCCCTGTTTCCTCTAAATACCTAAATAAGGTCTTTACTCTCACTGATTTACTTGTCATTCCATTCACTGACATTCACTAATAACTAATGTGTCAATTTAAGCTATTAGATAATAGGCTTACGATATAAAGCCTCCCAGAATTGTGGATATTTTATACAGGGAGCTCCCTAAGTAGTAAGTCTTCAAGGACCAAAAGAAGGAAGTTATAAGGGTGGCATGGGAGAAAGAAGGGATATGGATAGATTCAGTGATCTCTAGGGTCTCTACTAATTATAACGTTCTATGACTTTATGATGTTAGAGCTCACCCTTCCTAAACTGGCCCTGAATGTTGTTTCTCCTGAACCTTTTGACACAATCTCCTTTTATAGTATTTTCTCGATTTGGGTCATGATAGAAATTACATATGCATGTGCTATTCTACTGGTGATCATAATGCAGATTCTTATTATATTGAGGCAACAGGGAATGCCATCCCTCTAAGGGATGTCCTGATCCACCATTCTGGTTACCTGTATTTTTGTTCTGTTCCCTAATGTCTGTTGGGATTTGGTCTTATAAATCTAAATCTAAAACTAAAACTAAGAATGGTGAGGGAAAGGAAACAATGGGTTCAAACCAGGCTGTGGCCTGTGATGTTGTGCCCAAGTTTTATTGAATGTTGTTCATCTTGACAGCCTTTCATATTCAAAATTATTAAAAGCATAAGGAAACTGCTGAACCCTCCCTGACTAAAGAATCTTGGCCACCAAGTTAAATATCTAGTCATCTGTGTTGTACATTAAGTGTGATGGCACATATCACAGTTTAGGATTTAGATGGAAAAATCAATACCCTACAGGAAATCTACAGCTGTAGAGCAGATTTTTTATCAGTCAATGCTTTCACTCTCTGAGCCTTCTGATTACACACACTTGTATAATTCAGGCATTGATTTCTTTCTGCTTGCATTTAGTTTACTTAATATCCCTCACCTTTTCAAGAAACTCAGAGATTTTTAAAAAGTATTTTATTGAATGAGATGAAAAGAAATCCAAATACCATACAACCTTTCAGGGTAGCATAGTAGCATCTACCCTAGGACAAAGACTTCAAATAAATGCCTGTGATTCAATGCACTGACCATCTAAGCCTCTGCTCTGGTTCTTCTAGTATAATTCAGAAACCATTCTGTGCTCTCTCTGCTAGATTCATCCTGGCAATTTCTCAGATATACAAACATAATCTAAATCAGACTCTACACTTGGAAGCTAGAGCTATACCCTGGAGTGAAGAAAGCCCTCTGGAGTCCAAGGGCCAAACTCCTCCAACAAGTCTTTATCAGACTTGATCTAAGAACCATTAAGCAGGCTCTAAAGATTCTCCAATTATACTAAGAATCACTGAGTCTTTTTTGTTTCAAATCTTAACATTTCTGGACTTCATAACTAGCCTTTAAACCATCATCTTTCTCACAGATGAAAAACTAGTTAAATTTCTCAGCAAAGAAATACTCTTTTTGGTTTTTCTCTTTGGCCTCCTTCCCTTTTTGTGGAGATGGAGGTAGAGAGTATTGGATATACTATCAAAAATATAGTATTTCAAACCACAACCAGGAAGGCAAGGATTGTACTAATCCCAAATCTTCCCAAACTACAACAAAATATGATATTTAAGAATGGCCCTAATTAAACATATCTTTTTGCTAATAATAGTTGAAAAAAATATTCATTTTTCCTCCTCTTCCAATACAAACTGACCATAGATAAGGTCTTAGACAACTCATCTTTCCACTAGCAAAGGGGTCAGGGAGAGAAAAGTCAAAATACTTTCATTTCTTCCTTAAATAAGAACCAAACTGTCTAAAAATCACTTTGATAATTGAATATCAACACAAATGGCTCCTCTTGATTTCAGTCAGGTACATAGAAGGTATGTAGTGAAACTTTTAAAATACCTTTTTAAATGGGAAGAACTGCTCTTTGAAATAGTCTACATTAACAAGAGCAGACCTAAAGGATTCAATGTCCCATTGACAAATTCAAGAAAATATAAGGGTGCAGAGGAATTTCGTTTATAAGAATTAAATATTCCCTCTGACCAAAGCATAGAATACAGCAGATGAGTAGTGCTGTTGTAACTGAATAGGGCCATGTAGTCAAAAAAAAAAAAGTGTTTCTCTCTTTCAACATAGTCACTGTGGCTAGAATGGGCAAGAACTGTATTTTTTTTTCATGCTTCTGCTCTTTGGACACTTTGTTTTTATGGAACAGTTGGTGTCAGGGAGAAGCCCAAAGACCGTTGCATGTGGGATTTCCTAATGCAGAGATTTGGCAGACAGACTCTTACTGGATTAGGCCAAAAATGAAACAGAAATTAGACTACCTCGAGATATAATAACTAAGCATTCTCACACTCATTCACTGGGAGCAAATGTTGTGCTTAAAATGCAGTTGAAAAGAAAGGAAAATTTAGGGGAAGACATAACTGAATTCATCAAACAGCTTCATTTTCAAAAGCAGTGTTTGAAATCTCTTTAAATAAATGACAATTCATTCCCTGTTTACTTTAGGTAAACAGAAAATTCATTGTGGAGTATTCATTTTGAAAAGCTAATCAAGAACATTAGGTCCCAACAGATTCATTTAATAGAAATAT
Organism: Antechinus flavipes; assembly: GCF_016432865.1. Taxonomy (NCBI): domain Eukaryota; kingdom Metazoa; phylum Chordata; class Mammalia; order Dasyuromorphia; family Dasyuridae; genus Antechinus; species Antechinus flavipes. The sequence goes on along the minus strand of NC_067401.1, from coordinate 284,890,961 downwards.
AATAGGCCTTCTTGCTCGCTTTTCATCTTGTCTAAAAATGCTCAAATGAACAGCAAATTAACCCTCCTTTGGAATACAGTCCTTTTCACCACTGATATCCTCTCTCTCTTATGACTTGTAAACATCCTCAATTCTTCTTGTCAGTGCTTTTGCTTACTTGATTCGACTCCTTCTACACAGAAAAACGGGACGGAAAGAGCCTGATTGCATTTGGCAAGAAAGTGGCGAAATCGTTGAATTCTAAAGGGAGTACTGCGTTGTTGACGCTATCTTTTTTTTTTTCCCTAGCAGAACAAAATTTTACACCTTTGTCTGAAAATAGTATACAGATATCAGATGGGAGTGGGGTTGGATCTTTTTAAAAGCTACATATATATGTATATAATATAGCTCTATATATATGTACTTAGCATCTCTATAGTTTTAACTTTTCTAATTGGGAAAGGGTTGCCTATAATCTACTATACCAAGCAGATGAATGTAACCAGGCCATTCAAGCTCTATAATCAGATATAAAAGATTTGCAAACAATTTGAGATCTTAATACTTATTCAGTGATATCAGCATTTAGAACTTTTATACAGATACAACTCTAATATTTCATAACTTATGTAATAATGTACAAACCCTTTCAAAAACTTTTTTCACTGTGCTAAAGTAACATTCTAGACTTGTTGTAAGTATGTTATTCTTACAAGTAGTTCGCAGTTATTCTTGAAGGCAAGCCTTGGAGTTTCCTTAGCATAGTGCTGCTGGGGGAAATTTTCAGCATGTCCATCTTCATCTCTAGCCTGAAGGGAAATATAATGGCCTATTTAGGGACTTACAAATAATGGAAGAAAGAAAAAGCTAAAAGCATAACAGCTCAGATCATTAAACAAACGGGAATCCAGAAATAACAACATTATTAAGAAGCTTAAATACGCAGTACGCCTTTTAGATATTAAAACTTGGGATTTTTTTCCTTTAAATAGCTTAGGCTGAACATGCAAATTCATTGTGTTCTAATACTTAAAACAATAAGAAACAAACCAAAATCCAATAGTTAAGCTGAAAGTCATACCCACTTTAGGAGTTTCATATGACTTTATTGCATTTTCAGGATTCCATTACATACATACTTGTGTAAACTTTTTGACATGCTCAAGCATTCTTTAGATAATGTACTTTTTTGTCGTTTTAATAGCAAGGCCATAAGAAAAGAGATTTGCATACTTATAATTGGCATTATAATACTGTTAGCAATAAACTGATTTCCCCTCTATTTTTAAATAAAGATCTGAAAGCAGCAACGGTCTAGCAAGAACAATGAGTATTCAATCAAATGCAGTAAAAAATATTTAATTAAGAAGCTGCATTAAAAGTTACTGGTTATTTTGATCTACACTGTTAATTAAGAAAGCTGAAGTTTAAATGGAGACATTAACAGAACCCATTAGCAATACCGTTTGCATACAGTATTTTCCTTCTAATCTACATCATTTTCGGGTTTGGAGTTAAAGCAAAGGGAGAAGTAGGTGAAAGGAGGAGTGTCAGCAGCACACTCATTAAGCCATTCATTTGGGCGACACTTGCACTCTGTTCCGCTCTCATCTCAACTAATCCCTAGCTGTTCACTCTCCCAGCCTCCTGAAATTCACAGCTGAGCTGTCTCCCTCACATATGGCTTGCATATAATTATGCATATTCCATTTTACACTGCATTAAAATGATGAGCTTCTGGCCCGGAGCCAGCTTATTTAAATAAGCCCCAGTGAACTAAGAAAAAGAAGAGAAACACAGAAAAGCCATAGAGTAAGCAGCAGGTAGCTCTGTCTGCTGTCTTTTCAGATAAAATGTATGTCTGACACAAAGAGAGCTGAGAACTACCTGTTGTGATATATGGACTAAGGCGGGGATGATGAGTATACTTCTAGCAAACCCTGACAGCCTTTATGCATTGTTTCTCCTTGATGGAGTGAAATTGGTCTGATGTTGTTGGGTGTCGCTGGGAACACTGGGAGCATTGTTTGGTGATTGTTTTTGTTGTTGTTGTTGATTTTTTTTTTTTTGGTTTTGTTTTTGATTTTGGTTTGGGTTTTTTTTTTTTTTTTTGTATTGCCATTTAAGAAACAAATCCACATTTTGCAAGCCCTGGTATGTGAAGCTCATCTTCATAAAGGCTTTTGCTTCCCATTGTTGGAATGGATGGGAGTTAGGATGGAATCATTCAGAAGAGGGAATGACAAGGCCACTAGTATTTGGGTCACAGAAGGATTAGGGTGTTTTTTTTAATTGGTTTGCTTTAAGAATTAGGAGTGCCCCCATTTTGGATTCAATGCCTCTTTTATTGAGTCTTTTCCTGATGCCCAATGCAGTTGCCTTTAGAGGAGGGGAAAAAAATACAGCGAGAGGCTCCAAGCTGTGTAAAAATTGTTTCTTCCTGGGTGTTTAACATCTTGATTTGACAGATACCAACTTAAACTGGCCAAAGTTTTACTCAGAGTAAAACTGATACTCAGGGTGTTCATTCTACTCTGTCAGGGTGACCTGATAACACATGATACAGGGTTACACATACTATGTACTATATCAGGATGACCTATTTAAGGAAATGTGGCCTTAAGTTGGGCCAGTTACAAATCTATCATTACTTGCCTTTCCTTTGGGAATTTCCTTAACTCTTAGTGTAAATTCAATCTCCCCGCTCCAAATTATCAAATATGTACTTATCTGCAAACCTGGTATATCCCTACCCTGTTCCTAATTCCAAGTAGAATATAAGCTTCTTGATGGTAAAAACTATTTTTTTTTCATTTTTGCCTTTATCTTTTGCTTTTTGCCTAATGCTATTGCACACAATAGGTTCTGAGTAAATGCTTGTTGGGCTGAATTGGATTGGGTTCCCTCAACCCTAGTGGTTAGAGGTTAAAAAAAAAAATGGAATTCTTCACAAAAGAAAGATTGTTAATGCCTAGAGCAAGTAATGAATACTGTTCCATGAAACTCCGCTGTAATGCTTGGCTCTTATAAATAGATTGTAAACACTTCTCTACATTGCAACTTCCTAGAAGGTAGGAACCATGTCTAATTTATCTTTGTTTCCCCACAGTACCTAATACATAATATGCACTCAATAAATGTTTGCTGTTACATGGATGAACTCTGAAGTGTGTTGAACTTAAGTCTTACTATAAGCAATCCTCTCAAAAATGATATTAGATAGCCAGAAGGACTTTAATAATTCCTTTAACATTCTTAGTGTGTTGTGTTACATATGCCTGAAAATATATTTTACATATAGTCATACAAGGGCCAATGTGTTTTCATATATATGTCTATATCCATGATATATATATCTATATATCTATATATATGTATCTTATATATAAATATTCATAAGTTAGAATGTGTTTATTATACATGTAGTATGCATACACATACATACACACCAGATGCCTAGTGATATTGTCAACACTGCTGATTAAAAATAAAAATAAATTTATTTCCTTTACACGTAAGTCTTTTACAAATTGTTGGAATCTTTAAAAGAACCTCCAAATTACTATATTATGTAGGCCTTAAATTGGTCTATTCACAACAACTAGATCAGTATTTATAGTTCATAACTTATGAGGTTAAAAAAAATAGTATTGTAGTATGACCCACTAATGCTTAAACTTTCCTAGGAGGCATGTGTGGTTTGGTATGTTTAAAAAAAAAAAAAAGAAAGAAAGAAAGAAACATACAAAACACCTGATCCCTACAGTGACTTTAGCAATCATCTGATTTAGTCCCCTCACATTCAAAGTAAGGAAACTGAGGCTGAGGCAAGTGAGGTGATGTGCCCAGGGTCAAATGGTTATAGCTTCTGGCCTCACAGTGCAACACTCCCAATCCATGCTACTACTCCACTCTTGCAATTTGAACCCTCCTGTTTTCACAGCTTGTCTTACTGAATCTTCCATTTTATTCTCTGCATCACACATCCCTGTCACTGGAAAGTGCCTGAACCTCTGACAATTAATCTGACTACATAGTTAAAGAAATTCCATCCTACAACCATTTGCTTGGTATCCATCACACAACCACGGAAATGGAAAACACACACATAGTGAAAGGAAACCCAACACCACCACCCACATGCACACCATCACACACACACACACACACACACACACACACACACACACACACCAGCACTGCCACCACAACCAAAAATAATCCTTCACAGTATTCTGAATTTCTAAATGGTCTAATGTTTTAAACTTTACTAAGGACAAAGAGAAATCAAGTATAATCATCTAAAAAAAAATAAGTTTTAAGTGCCTGACTCTCTCCTCTCCTGGGAATAGACATAATGCTCTCAATCTGGAGGGTACAGTGAAATCTTTTGAATGATCTGCTGTGTACTACTAGAGGAGATAAGGGATGTGTGTAGCTTTTAGATGAATATTATACTTGAATTGGTAAATGTTATTCTAGGAACAACTTAGTATACTGCTTGGTATGTAGTAGGTGCTTACTGACTTAACTTGAAATGTTATAGGATGGGCTCAACTGATTAGAAAGGAGTCACCCTAAAAAATGTGGAAGGCTTCAGTTCATACTTGCCTCTCACAGACCATTTATGAATAATCATAATTGAGATTACATAGATATCATCAGAATCATAATTTTAGAGCTGGAAAAAGACCTTATAGGCTAAATGGTGCAGCTTCCTCCTTTTATAGACAAGGATGGATCCAAGAAAGCTAAATAACTTATTCAAGGCCACACACATACAACTGAGTGTTTAGTTCTTCCCCACCACAAATGCAGCACTATTTATTTTTATAAGAATCAGTGGAAGGATCTGATTTTAGAACCAGTATTCTTTTGTTGCTTCCTAAAAGCTAAAGTAATGCCTGCATGGTAGCTACTATATTCAGTTCATTACTTGATTGACCTATGATTTTAAATGAAACAAAGATTTAGAGTTAAAAGGAACCTCTCATCTTAGAGACCATCTAGATCAATTCCATTATTTTTAGAGGAAATAAAGACCTGGGTATGTTAAGTATCTTCACCGGACATCACTAGGGCAATAAGCATTAGAGGATAGATTTGAACCCAGGTACTTTGGCTTTAGTCAGTGATTTTTCTAATTACACTGTACTGCCTCTCTCTGAGTCCTTCTGCCTTAGATGTTCTTCATGAGCTGATGAAAATTAATGTCACCTGATAGCCAACCTTCTCCTCCTGAGCTTTCACAAATCTAAAAAGGCTGGGCCATAATTCAACATTAAGCCTATCATTAAAACCTACCCATGGTCCACTGGCATAGACTTTGAGTACTCGGGCTGTCCTCCAGTCCCAGGATAGGACAGAGGAAATCTTTAGGGAAGATATTAATACCATAGCAAAGGCTGTTCTCCTTTTTTGCAGATGATTTTCAAAATCCACTAACTGCTCATACTGACTTTGCCAATTAAAAATAATTTTTATCAGCAGTTCTACAACATTACTCAGAATACTCTCAGATTTGGCCAATTGTCCCTCTCTAATAGTAGAGCAACAACAGAAAAGACTCTACCAAATGAGCACCATCATACATGGCTGATGGCACCATCTCTGGCCCAAGAAAGCTATAGAGTTCTAAGGAAAACATGGAAACAAGGGTAAATGCTTAATTCAGTGTGGGAGGAGAGACAGGCTACCTCCTAGGCCTCTGTAGGGAACAAAAGAGAAGTTTTCCATTTGTTCTGTTGAACATCAACTCCCTTTGAATGAATCATACCACTTCACTGGAGTGCTAGGCAAAAATCCCTGGAAACTTCCTCTCCCAAGCTTCAGAATTCCTCCAGAAAGATTCCTGAAACTCTGGTTGTGTTCATTATCTTCTATATCTATGCCTGGATACAGTAGAGCCCCATATTAATGTCAAGGTTCAGGGACAAGGAAAGCACTTAAGTTACAGACTTGCTGGCAGCGTGAGAGAATGGCAATATATGAAACACAATTTGGACCAAAATATACCTGAAATCATAAGGTACTTTAGAGGTTTTTTTTTTTCCCTTCTGTACTTCTTCATAAGTAACTATACCCTTGCTAGGGCATTGTGTACTTGCTTTAAATATAGCATAAGGAGGAGTTGATCCAAGTGTTTTCATAAGAAATGTTACTGTCAGATCAAAGGAATATTTTTTACCTATTATTATTATGAGTTGCTTTCACTTCAAGGCACAAAGAAGAAATCAAATAAAAACCCCCAAATTGCATTATATCGGGAAAGGGTTTTACCATTTAGCTGCCTGACATATATACAATTTTTAAAGGAAATTACAAGCATTTGGGGATATTAAAATAGATGAAGGAGTATTCAATAAATAGTAAAGGAGAAGAATATTTAAAGTATTCATCTATGGAACAAAAGCTAACAATTATATATCACTTTGACATTTGCAAAGTGATTTCTAGACTTGGAATTACAAATCTCAATCCCAATTACTCTCTCAGTTTATCCTCGTCATACCCCTGGGAGGGAAGTGCTATTATTTCCCCCCATTTATAAAAAAAACTAATTCAAACAGAGGTTAAATGACTTGCCCAGGGTCACACAGCTAGTTTTTCTGACATGACGAGTAATATTCTATCCAGTATTGTGTCACCTAGTTGCCTTATGCCTTAATGGTTCTAGCCCAAACAAATTCAATACCTCATTTTAGTCCATATTTCTACAAATATTATCACCAATTCTATGCTTTTATTTTGTTTCTTATAGTAAAAACTCTCTTACACACTTAGATCAGAGATTTTATTATGTATTTAATATTCAAAGTGTGCATTCTTTCTTCTGGTTTCATTGCTACAAGGTTACTCCTGCATGAAGGAACTCCCCTCTACCAATGCAAGTCTGTATCTTCTCCAAATCTTAGAGTTTCAGAGTTGTCTCAGGTACTGAATCATTAAAGGACACATAGCAAATATGTATCAGAGGCAAGACATGAATTCAGGTCTTCCAGTCTAGCTCTCTAGCCATTATGCAAACTCCCTTCCAACCCTAGAATCACAGAATGAGAAGAAGAGCCAGACAGCACCCAAGAAAAATATTCCCCATTTTATAATTGAAGACTAGAGACATGGAGTGACTTATTCAAACGAATAGCTATAATATAATAACTAAACTTGGCTACATAATATACCTTTATTTTTGGTTGAATATTTCTCCCACCTAATTGGCAAAGATTAACTAAGAAAAGGTAATTCTGTTATATTTACTATAACAAGGCCACTAAGGTAACATGATGTAGGGAGGACAAAAATAATCATATTATATTTATCCAAAGAGAATAATTTCTATGAAAGGCAGTAATGGCCTCCAAACAAGGATTTATCTGAATTCAAGTCCTGCCTAAGATACACTGGCTAAGATATACAAGTTACTTCTCAACTTAATGTTCTAGGCAATTCTCTAAAACTATTATTGCAAAGTTTTTGACCTGTATTGAAATAAACTGGCATATTTATACCAATAAAACCAAAGGTTCAGTCAACCTTTGTGTAACAGTTTATAGAGCAACTTATGACATTTCTCTGATGACAACTCTGTGAGGCAGGTATTTTATGTAATATTATTAAACTTTGGGCAAGTAACTGACTCAGTGGATAGATTCTGGATCTGGAGTCAGGAAAACCTGAGCTCAAATCCAGTTTCAGACATTTTTAGCTATGTGATCTTGGGCAAGTCACTTAACTCTGCTACTATTTCCTCATATGTAAAATGAAATGGAAATGGTAAACCACTCTAGTATCTTTGTTAAGAAAACCCTAAATAGGGCCACAAAGAGTCAGACAAGACTAACACAACTAAACTTTACTAGTTCTGCTTTATAGATGAGGAAACTGAGTTATAAGGACCTCAAGAAACTTGATGATGGTCACGTATTGCTAGTAAGAATCAGAGGTAACTCTTCATCCCTGGTCTCTTGACTTTTCTGGCTAGATCATTGATATCCTATGTATCAATGAGATCCCCACACATGTAAGGCCTTACATGTGAGTAACTAATGAGCCACAGGTTCTTTTGATCTATGTGACAAATATGTCAGTGGGCACACACTGTAGAATCAAATAGTTGTTATTTCATTTAAATAATAATCATAATAATTGACAAAGATTTGTGTTTTATAAAATCTCCATTTGAGAGGTCTTTAAAAGCCTTTTCTGATGTCTCATCATAAGGCATGAGTGTGATTTTTGGATTTTCAATATCTATATCAGCAATAGGTGAATCTTGGCAGATCCAACCAATACAGAAAGCTTTCCAGCACAGATGTCATGATAGACTGTATGTCTGTTTTCCTAGGACCAGAATAGCTAAATTTAAAGATACTTATCATCAGAATGGTCACCGGAGGATGAAATTTTTAGCTACAGATACTATCATAAAGCAGTCTCCATCTCTGCTGTTGGCAATAGGATCTACACTGGTAAAATCACAGATCTTTTCAAGTATTGAAAATTCAATATATTCAAGTATAAATATTCAAGTAATGGTTTTGCTAAGCAATTTTCAGATACTACCTTGCTTGATCCTTATGAAGTAGAGAGATATAAGCAAAAATAATGCCATCCTCACTTATATAAACATAATTCTATTAAATTGAATCTGCCTCCATATTAAAGATGAGGAAACTAGGGCTCAAGATGTTTAAATTACTTGCCCAAGATATGGCAACAATTCAAAAAGACTATCTGATTTTTAGGACTCTGAACCTACCATCTCCTGCTTCCTGGAACTCCCAACCTCCCTTTTTCTGAAAGTTTCCATGATTTATTCTAGAAACTTCCATATTTGATGGTTGCATAACTGGAGCCTTACTAGCCAATCCCTAGTCTTTGCTTAGCAGTGACATTAAAGATGGAGAATCCATCAAAAGAACCTAGTGAGAACTTTCCCCCAATAAACCCATGGCCTTTGTCTGCTTGGTATGGAAGATATGAGAACCAGCTATATCATCCAGTATTTAGAAGAAGTGATGGAGAGCAAGGGAAGCTTGCTGTGCCAAGTTCAAGGGCAGGCTCTTCCCAAGAGCTCACTGATTCCCTGTTCCTCCTTCAATTACAGCCTTTAGATTGTCAACCTATCATCTGAAAAATTCCTCCATTATCTTTTCTTTGTTGCTCCTTCTTCCCAGGACCCTACCCATGGGAGTCTTATTTTAGTCCCTGAGCCTTCCCTTGTGAGAATAAAAATTCACTCCAATAAAGCTCCATGAATGTTTGCATTACTGTCCTATCTTACTCTTGTGAGTTACTCATACTATTAGTCTGAGAAAAGTCATATAGCTAGCAAGCCACCTAAGGCTCAAACCCAAGTCTTCTAGAAAATCAATAATTGTACATTCCAACTCTTTATAATTAAAGTTTTAACACTAGAGAAAAAAAGACAGAAGAAGTTGGGTTTATATCTCGTTGTAGATTTTTAAAAACCAGAGAGACTGGGGTGTTTTTTTTTAATGTATAGAAAATATAACCAACATTGGAGTTAGTTATAAAGCAGTTAGTAACTCAGACAATTTACAGAATTTCAATCCCATTAATTTCCTTTACCTCTATTATGACCTTTTCTGAAATACATATGAGCTCATAAAACTAGAAAGGGATTTGGGCATGATCTAGTCTTGGTAACTTTGAAAAGAGTAGATCCTTGTACCATCCTGCATTGTAGTTCTTGGTGTACCATAACTACTACTACTAACCTTGGCAACTGAGCCTTGCTTCCTGAAGTAGGTTTGGTTCTACCCACTGACTGTGATTCTGGAACTAATTCTGGAATTCTTTGGGAATAGGTCATGTACTGCATTGAGAAAGGCTTTTGCCCAGAGGAGAGGGCACATACAAATAGAGACAAATAAAGTTATTGCAGAATATCTATAAGTCTAAACCCTGATTTCATAGGAATTCTACCCAACTACTGTGTTTATTCTTCTAATAACTAGTATTTATGTAGTACTTTAAGATTTGCAAAATATTTTTCATATATCATGTCATTTGATCTTGCAATAATCTTGTAAGGCAAATGCTATTATTATCCCTATTTTAGGGACAAGGAAACTAAGGTTGAGAAAGATTAAGTGACTTGCCCTGTATCAAACAACTGGCTAAGACAGGATTTGAACTCAGGTCTTCCAGATAGCCAGACTAGCAATTGATCTATCCCCTAAGTTACCTGACTGCCTAATTTTAGATAGATATATTTGTAAGAGGGAGCAGTTCCTTTTTTTCCACCTCAGTGTGAAATTAGTAGTCAGGCTATTATTGGCTAAATAGCACATGTTCTGAGAATAGTTTAAGCATGGAGCTACCTTTCCCCAGCCTGGAAAAAGATGGAACCTAAAAAATGACACAAGGTAAGCCAATGACTGTATTATTTTCTTGTACTCTTCTTGTATGACTACATCTATATGGTTTATATATCATTCTACAAACTCTGTGCTTAGATGAACTTAGTGCAAGGCTTTGTGTTGTTTAATATCATGAATCTAATTAGTATACAACACACATTGACACCCCTGGTTCTTTCTAATGGCTAGGTTTTTGTCTCGTTTTTCAATTTCCCAATTGTCTGTCCTGTATCCTTATAACTCAGTTCCTGGGTCAATGTCCTACCTTGAAGCTCAGAACCTAGTCAATACATTCTCTACCCCTTATCCTTATTTTCCTGATGCCTGAATCTCCTGTTTCTGTTACCTGACCTTCTAAATACCAACTTCCCACTCATCTCACCCTCTACCAAATGACTCCTTCCTGAAATTCTCAATCAACTCTCATCTATCTTTGAATATCACCCACATCTCATATCAGGTTTGACTTGGACCTTGGCCAATGATACCTTTAGCAGTTTTCCCCACAGGCTGATCTATGAATTTCAGATTTGCCTTCAAGTTCACCCTCACAAGGCCATCCTTAGATAACCCATCCTCAGATTTGCTCCCATATTCAGCTCCTTGGTCTAATCCAACCTTACTTATTTTCTTGAATTTCTTTTCCTAATCTTTCCCAATTTGGCCCCCACTGCTAGATTACTGATCATGTCATATTTTATAATAGATTATAAACTACTATGAATTAAGGGCAAGGTCTTAACTTATTTTTTGTTTTCTGAAAGAAATGATAGTTTCTCTTTTATATTAATAAAACTGGGGATACCCCAGCTTTTTATCCCCTGTTCTATTTCCTTGTCCAATATCTCAAGGATAGGGTTGATGGAAGATAAAATTAACATTCTCCTCATTCTGGATATTGCTGCTCCATCCTACTAGATCAGACTTCTAATCTAAGATGAAATTCCCTTCGTTTAGGTTTGGGTGGAGGGTATAAATTCTTTTGTTTAGATTGCCCAAGACTGGGCTTAACTTAGAAGTAAATGATATAATCAAAGTTCATTAAAATAGGTTCAGCCCCTCATTGTAATATTCATTCTCTCATTAATTATTAACCAATCAGAGTTGACTGCCACTCTCCAGAACACCCCTTTTCCAAGGGCATATAAGTCATGAAACTGCCATAACTGTCTGGTATTTGAGAGTGCCACGGACCTCCTTTACTTAATAAAATGACTACCCAAAAATTATGGTTCTAAAACTTTTCAAACATCACATTTCCCATAGTTTCCCACATTTCCATCACTGCCATAATGAATGAACTCTGCATTGTTTTGCAAACTAAGGTAGGTTATAGTAATATCCCATTGTCCTTCATTGTAAATCATCTGCCTCTAAATATCCTAAATATCAATTATATGTTAGCAAGAATTTAAAAAATCAGACTTTTCTTAAGCAGACAGCAAACTACATCTCAGTAAAATAAACAATGGTTCTTCTAGCTCAAGTGAAGAATAAATCCAAGTCACCTGTGAACAATAAAATCAATCCTATCATTCTATTACCTCTTGAATATTTGGTCAAACTAGCTCTCATTATGGGGACTTACAAATCTATATCTATCCTTTTACTACTGATCAGGTATGAGTGGCTATTGGCTTCCTTTTATACCTGCTGTTCATACAATTCAATTTTATCTAACTCAACATTTATTAAACACCTATTATACATATAATAATAGCAAATATTTATTTTTGCTTTAAAATTTCCAGAGTATTTTGCATGTATGATTTCCTTTGGACCATACAAACAATTCTAGGAGATAGATGCTGTTACTATCTCTATTTTATAGATGAGTAATTAAGACAGAGGTTAAGTGATTTATCCTGATTTGAACTGTTTTCCATGGCTCTAAGACCAACTCTCTAACCATTTTATTATGAAGCTGCTTTTTACAAAATATTATAGGAGAAGACAAAATTAAAATAGTATATGACCTAGAGATGCTTATATAATACTAAGGGGACACATGTATACTAATTAAGTATTGAGAAGATAGAGATCCCTAAAAAGTGAAGGAAGAACCAGAGAAAGGTGGCTTCTGAGCTGAGTCTTGAAAACTGAAACAGATTTCTAGAAACAGAAATAAGGAGAAAAATCATAATGATTGCTTCAAATGCATGGAGGCAGAAGGTGGGGATGTTGATTGGAAGAGATGATTAGTTCATTGCAACATGGAGTTCATAAAGGGGAACATTATGAAATAAAGTTGAAAAGGTAGGTGGAAGAACTAAATTGTGGAGAGACTTAGAAGCCAGAGCAAGAAGCTTGTATTTTGTATCACTACAGATTTTGTATCACTGAGGTTTTGGAAGAATGGAATGGTATATAGTCAGACAACTTAGAAAGATTGCTTTGGTAGCTATATGGAAAATGGATTGGTGAAAGGAGAGACTGGGAAAAGAGACATTAATTATTTTATTTTATATTTTAAAACATTATTCTGAGAAGGAATGCACAGGCTTTACCAGACTACCCAGGGGGCCCATGGCACAAAAGGGCTAAGAACCCCTGATCTAACACAAAGGGCCTACAAAGCTGACTAATTATGAGCATGTTTAGCACATTCAAAAGAACTACAGAGGTTTGGAGGAAGCAAAGCATTAGAAGACTGATGTGGGGAAGTCCTGGTCTTATATTTATTAACAAAATTAATCTGTTCTCACTTGACATGATAAACAGAAAGAAAGGCTATTTCTCCTGCAAATGTCCCTGTTAATCCTATGCCCTCGCTCAGCTGGTAACCAAAAAGATTGCCTCTTCACTTCCTTCTGTGATAGGCCATACAGCAATGATAGATGAAAAGTACCTATTTGCAACATGCATGTCTGTGTCTATGTGTGTCTCTGTCTCTCTGTGCATATCCCTCTTTTTCTTACGTCTTTTCTCTCTCTCTCTGTTTTTTTATCATTCTTTCTCTACCTTCTTTTTCCTTTTTTTTCTCTCTCTCCTGTTTTTCTCTTTCTGTCTCTCTGTCTTTTTCATCTCTGTCTCTTTTTTCCTTCGGTTAGTCTTTTTTCTCTCTCTTTTCTCTGTTTCTGTCTCTTTCCTGTCTTTTCTCTATTTTTCTATCTCTATCTCTCTGTCTTCTCTCTGTCTCTTTCTCTCCTTTCTGTCTTTTTTTTTCTCTTTCTTCTCTCTCTCATTCTATATAAATCTTTACAGCTATAATAAATTTTTAATATTCCATTTTAAGCCTTAAGAGAATAATGATAACAAATAGGCAATATAAAGATAATATGAAGTGAATGTTGTTTATTGCCTCTATGAATATCTCCTTGAATGAGGTATCAGATGGTACCCATGTAGAGCTTGCACTGAAATGAGTCAATGGGGAAGACCTCTTGCTTGACTAATGATTGACCATATTGAGGGACAAAAATGGATTGCTTGACAGTTATAGGGAAAGCTTCAATATTAGCTTGAAATACAACTATTCCATACAAGAAAGCATATTAAGTTCTTTCTCCCAGATTCCAGCTTTGTCTCAACTAACTAATATTTGTTTCCATGTGGTCCTGAAAAAATCCTTCTGCTTGGTTTTTAAAAAAATATTTATCTTTTTTTTCATGAGACAGATGACCCTTTTTTATTTATTTTGTGCTATTCTTTGTTAGGTTACTTGAGTGCTTTTGTTCTGTTAAACACATAAGGAAAGAGGATTCTACAGGACAGATAGGGGCTGGAGTGTTGGCAAAAGCTTCCTATTCACTTCCTAATGAAACCAGACAACTACCACAAGTCAGCACTATTGCCTTTATATTGTGGATTAGTGAGAGGGGCCATAACCATGGTACAATGGGTGCTTTTTTTTTTCTTGCTCATTCTTTGCCATAAAGAATAGTGAGTATATCTTGGACATTTAAATTAGCAACACTAGTAGAGAACTGGATGCATTAAACATACTAGTTTCTCTTAAATAAGAATATTTTTGAGTGAGTTCTTTGTGAAGTCAAAGGTTTATGTCTTCTGAGGTTAACGTATGCATGTAGTTTACAAATATTAGATTTAACATACATTTAATATTCTGGGCAGGTAAAACTTTTATTTACAAATTATTTATAATTGTCCTTTTATTTGCAAGAAAATTATATCCCAAATTTCATATCCTATGTATTGCAACTCATGAAATACAAGGGTGATGCAGTAAGAAGCCATAATGGATAGAGCCCTGAACCTATATTCAAGAACAGCTGAGTTCAAATCCTTCTTGATATACTTGCTGGCCATGTGTTTCTGGCAAATAACTAAACATCTCTGAACTTGTTTTCTCAGTGGCAATGAAGGCAGCATCTACCCCATAGATTTTGGAACAGAATCAAAAACATGCAATGTATATTAGTGATTTGGAAACTTTTAAGGGCTATATAAATGGGGCTGTTAAACTCTTTAGTCTCTGATAGTTTAGAATTTTTTAAATTCTTCTTAATTATTCCTATTAATTGCCCTTTCAGACATTCTACCATTCTACTGGTAAATGGGCAAGGAAAAGAAAATGAAGTGGTGAAAGAAATGTTACTTGAGTTCTGGGGGGTTCATTTGCTTGCTTTTGATCTGGGATTTCATCAGTGTAGGAAACATTTAGCATAGATTGGTGTCTCTTTTTTTGCAGGGGATGAGGATGGGAACTGAGTCTCTATCTCCTCCAAGCTAGAAAAGTTGTGAATGATCACAAGCTTGACCTCACTACTAATCAGCACAGAAATTTTGACATTCTTGTGTCATATTCCTCATATGACTACATCAACATGTATGTGAACAAAACACTTCGCTCTTATGAAGCTATTAAATGAGGATAATTAATTGTAGTCCTGGAGTTGTTATGAGGTTAAAACATGTATATGTGTGTGTGTGTATGTGTGTGTGTGTGTGTGTGTGTGTAAAACACTTTGCAAGCTGCTAGTTCTTATTATCACCCTCAGCTATCAGTGAGAAGAGATTCTTGATGTTTTTAGTCATTTTTCAGTTGTCTTCAATTCTCCATGATCCTAATTGGAGTTTTCTTGGCAAAAATACTGAAGCAGTTTGCTATTTCTTTATCCCAGCTGATTTTACAGATGAGGAAACTGAAATGACTTGCACAGGATCACAAAAGCTATGAAGTATTGAGACTAGATTTGAATTCACAAAGATGACTTCAGACCCAGCATTCTATCTACTGCACCACCTAAATTTCTATGGGGAAAAAAAAGTCAAGTAGAGTTGAGACCATTAGAAATGAGGAAAAATGTTAAATAGGCAAGGAGAATATAGGGACAGTCCAACAGTAACACTCATAATAAAAAATTAACTACAAAAAAATTTTTCCAAAATAATCCAACCTAAAATGTTATTTAGAAACCCATTACTAATCTGATTATAGCACAACTCCAGATATCATCAGTGATCAGCCAATCTAAAATGTAATCAGTATAAAAATCTAGTTAACTTCAAAATTATAAGCATAAGAGAAATTTATTGAATTAAGAAAAGGAGGGTATTGTAATAGCAAGTGCAAACAGAAGAGGGGTGGTCTGCCTACAGCCTAGTAACAGGAGAGGCAGTGAGTAAGGATTTGCCAGGCTGTCTTTAGCCCTGACCAAGAGAGATTGCTGGCCAGCAAACATAAATATTCAGTAGACTTGGCAAGTTTATCCAAATAATGGAAAAGGGTGAGTCATTACCATGGCCTGATGAAAAGGTCTCTTATGATCATTCAACTTCCTTTATCCTAATTCTTTATTCACTAAGAAATCTTGTGATTAGTGATTGGGTTTTCAAATTATTCAGTATCGAGCAGAGGTTGTTCTGATCAACTGAAATACCTGGCAATTCTGTTCCCCAGTGTAAATTAAATTGCATTTTCCTGCTTTACAAATGCCTTGTGTTATATTGGTTAGTGTTCATCAAAGCCTGGTCACACTGTGAATTAATGAAACTGAGTTTATGAGCCTGCATGCTGAGAAATAGGCCCTGAACCTCTAGTAAAATAGAAAACTTGCTGAGTTTAGAGTCAGGGGACCAGGTTCAAATCCCCGCTTTGACCCTTACAAACTATTATGTTGAGTGACTCATTAAACTTCTCTAAAGCCTTAGTTATTTTATCTATAAAATGAGGGAAATAGAATAAGATCTTCCAGTTCTAAAGCTATAATTCTATGAACTCTCTCATTTTACCTTCTCATTTGACATTAACAAACCCTAAATAATCATGAATAATTGAGCATTAACTATAAATAATGTGTCAATAATAAGGACATCTAGGTGGTACAGTGGACAGAGTGCCAAATGTAGAGTCAGGAAGACTTCCTGAGTTCAAATCTGATCTCAGACACTTACTAATGTGTGATTCTGGACAAGTCACTTAACCCTCTTTACCTTACTTCTTTGTCTATAAAATAAGCAAAGAAAGGAAATGGCAAACCACTCTATTATCTTTGCCAAGAAAATCCCAAATAAGGTCACAAAGAGTCAGACATAAGTGAAAAAACTAAACAACAAATAGTATTAGTCATTTTGCTTAAAAACTGGTACTAATGAGGTTTAGGTCATAGTTATATACATAAGCCTTATACCATACCAAAGCTAATTCACATATAGCACGTTTAATGTTGACCAAGCGACTGACAGAATTGTTGATCCCAAAAGAAGCCTTGTAAGAAGATATGAATGGACCAGCACAAATTCATCTATTATCCTTAGAGTGTAAGCTCCCTGAAGAGAAGGGCTGAGTATTATCTGTTTCTCCTCTAGCATGGTACTTAATACATCACATAATGCTTGAAAAGAACTTTGACTTCTCTGGCATGAATGTACTCTTCATTAGCCCTTAACACAACTTCTCCATGAGTTTCTGTGGCAAAACACTTCATTGTGACCAATCTTCTAATCATGAGTCTCTCTACATTTATTAAGATTAGTTCTCAGATGTAAAGTTCATTGTTAAATTCATACTAAAAAGCTCTCCAGTTTCATAGGACCAGCCAAAGTTTATGCTCCATTAACCTAGCCTGTGGAAACTCAGTCATTTCTGTATCACAAAGCGGCATTTGAGTGGTAGCAGAATGAACACTTTCTTGAGAGCTGAAAGCCCTGGCTTCCACTTCCTACCTACATGTGACTCTAAGCAAGTCCATCTACTTAACTGGTTGTAGATTTTCCTATCTATAAAATTCCCTTTCCATTTCCAAATCTCTGATCCTATAACACCAAGTGCTTAATATATATTCATTTTTGAATGAATGGATAGCTGTAAATCATTAACTAAACCAAATATTCTAGAATATGCTAATATAGTCACTGTTTATGGAATTTAATAATATTTGTGATGAACTGGTGAAAATATTTATTGTTGTTGACTGTTGATGATTAGTTAAATTCCTTCAAAATCATTGACTTTTTATATCATTAAGAGTCATTCAAGTATTTAAGCTTTTTTTTTTTTAAACGTGAACATGAGAAAAAAAGGAAACTCAGAAGGATATAAAGTCAACCAGGACAACTTGGTAAGTAACATGTTTCAAGGAGGTCATGGATAAGAAGAGAGCCCCCATGTAGACCAAAATATTTGTAGCAGCATTTTTTTAGTAGAAAAGAATTGAAAACAAGGTAGATGCCTATCAGCTGGTGAAATAGCTAAACAAATTATTATAAAGGAATATTACCAACCTGTAATAAACAACTAATATGATGAATATAGAGAAATATGGAAATTTTATATCTCCTATGCAGAGTAAAGTAAATAATGTGTGTATGAGTTGTCATCATCATTATATATATAGATATTACATATATGTATATATATATATATATACATATATGTAAAATATATATATGACAACATCTAAATAAAATGATGACAACAACTAAAATGGAAAAAACAACCACAAAATAAAAGTGAATGTTATAAAATTACAAAGAACAAGCACAGGGTCAAAGTCAAGATAGGAAAAGATATCTCCACCCAAGTCCTTTGTTTAAGTAAGACGTCCAGGTGTGGAACACTGCATATATTTTCAGATTTTTTGATGTACTGGTTGGCTTTGCTGATTTTTTTTCTCTTCCTCTTTCTTTTTTTTCTATAAAAATATTATTTGTCATATGAGATAGCTCTCTGGGAGAAGAAAAGGGGAGGATATTAGGAGAAATTCTGGTAAGATAGAAATAAAAGATATCAAAAATATTTAAATAAAGAAACATACTTATGGTATACTTTTTTTAAAAAATAAGCTGCATATAATAGTGTACACACATGATCCTCCTTTTATATATTGCTTTGATATAGAAATATCCTCTTTTGGGGGAAGGATGGTTTTTAAATTCAGAATAAATTATTTTTAAACGTGATTCTGACTGATTTAATGAACTTTTGTTCCCTTTATAACAGATGCAACATGATCAGGGCTCTATTACCATAAACTTTCTTTTCTCGTGATTCCCGTTAGTCCATGATATTAGTTTCACAAAAGTCAATATCCAATTAAGGTGAACCAAGAACCTTAATGGAGATCATAGTGAGTCTTAAACACTAGTTTCCATGGGGAGTAGGGCCGGAGGCTGAGGCAGAGGGTGTGTGTTGGGGGGAGAGGAGGGAGACTCAGTGTAACCTGGGTAGACCTAAAATAAGCCGAAGGAAGAGAAATTGAAAAGGGCTGAGCCTGGCCATTGAAGTGTTCCTATAATCTATAAATTTCTACAGACAAATTCTTATTAATATTCAGCAAAGCTATGATTAATGCTACATGAACATGGGCCAGGGAAAAAAAGGCAAAACAACGTGGTACGTCAATCTCTGTGTATTTTTTCCATGGGTCTTCCCAAGTATGAAAACACAATTTTGCCCTGCATAGGATGGTTTTCTTGATGAGGCTTTAATTATAGGTGATGTACCACTTGACCTTCTAAGGAAGGCACCACAGTGTTTTAAGAAGAAAGCAAACATCACTCCATCACTAAAGAGAGGAACAACCAACTTCTCTAGGAGGCAAAAAAAAAAAAAATGTGGCAAGATATGAAAGCAGATAGGAAACCTGCTACATACACATGACGTCCTCTATCCAATCAATTTATAGGCTTAGTTTTGCTGAAGATGTTGACTGGTAATAATGACAGTGACATGTTTAAATCAGGAAGAAATTTTTAAGTAGAAATTG
The DNA here is from genome assembly GCF_016432865.1 of Antechinus flavipes. Lineage (NCBI taxonomy): Eukaryota > Metazoa > Chordata > Mammalia > Dasyuromorphia > Dasyuridae > Antechinus > Antechinus flavipes. Next base: position 284,871,424 of record NC_067401.1, on the reverse strand, counting down.
ATAGTAGCTGAGAGAAACTCACATTGGACTTGACAAGTGAATGTCAGGTTAAAGACAAGAGTATGCTCACTAGCCACATTAATTTTTTGGTGACATAATGCTACCCTACCATTTTTTGGCCCCAAGAGTTATGATATTTTTAAATTTTGTTTTTATGATTCTGAACTTTATAAATAAAACGAATGTCTCTACATCCACAGTAAAATAGGAAAATATTATATTTAAAAGGCAAATCTCTAGTATGAAATCATAAAAATAGCTAGCATTTATATAGTATTTTAAGATTTATGTTATCTCATTTGATCCTAACAATTTGTTTTTTGTTGCAAAACATTTAAATTCATCATATACCTTTTAAAGTTGCCCAGATTGTCTGTGATTCTTTCTGACCTCCCTTCTGTTCTCTTTTGTGCATTTTCTAAAAATGCTTCATTTTCAAATTCTTTTTATTTCTCTCTATCTTCTCTCACTTTTTCTTTCCTTTTATATGCTAGAACAACAAGGCATAGAGTCTTCCACATAGCTGATGTTAAATAATATTAATGAGAGGCAATTAATTGGTGCAGTGGATAGATTACTAGTCCTGAAGTCAAGAGGACCTGAGTTCAAATATGATCTCAGACGGTTAACATCTCCTAGCTATGTGACCCTGCGCAAGTCACTTAACCCCAATTGCCTCAGTGCAATAAGTAAATATTAATTAAATTATTAATATTTATTGAATGAATGAAATGAATCCTCTAATAATTGTATATGTTAATGTATAATACTATATCATATAGCAATAATATTTCCTGAATAAAAACACAAAGTGTTCATGTTTTCACATTTTCTCTCTTATAATATTCTGATTAGTCATAATTAAGAGATAGCATAGTATAATATGGATACAGAAAGACTAAGATTCAAATCCTCTTCTGACACTAGTTAAATGATCTTGGATCAATTAACCTTTGTGCGACTTCTACAATTCCCTGGATCTTATTTATTAAATTAAAGACAAGATGTGATTTGCATTAGTGGAAAGAGTTCTTATGCCTACAATACTCTTCACTGAAAAATGCCTTTGTATATTGTTTATGGTTAAGAATTACCACTAGGAAATAGGAACATTAGTTCACTATTGATAGGATTGTGAATTAGTCCAGCCATTCCAAAAGGCAATTTGGAATTATACCTAGAAAGTTACCAAACTATGCATATTCTTTGATCCAGCTATACCACTACTTCACTTATATCCCAAAGAAATCAAAGAAAGAAAAGGCTCTACATGTGCAAAAATATGTCTATCAGCTCTTTTTGCTATAGACAAAAAATTGGAAACCAAGAAAGTAACCTCCTATTGGGGAATGGTTAAACCAATCATGATATATATGAATATAGTAAAATATTGTTTTGCTATAAGAAATGACAAAATAGACAGCTTCAAAGCAAATTGAGAAGACCTTTATGATCTCATGTAAAGTGATCAGAAATAGAATGATTTATTTAATAAAAAATATCATAGAGAAGAACAAGTCTGAAAGATTTAAAAATCCTGATCAAAACAATGATTAACCATGAATCCAAAAGAATGAAGATGAAATATGCTCTATGCTTAAAATGCAGAAACATATATTTTTGGATGTGGCTAGTGTGGGAATTTGTTTTTGTCAAACTCTGTAGATATATAATGAAAGATTTGTTTTTCACATTTGTTCATTTTTTAAAGAAAATTTTGCTCAATGAAGGAAAGGGAGAGTGGGAGGGACAGACTGATTTATAAACTTGTTACTTGAAAAAGAAAAATAATAAGCTATTATTTTAAAAATCATCTGTTGTACTCCCTCTAATAACTCAACTATGATTCCTTATCTCTGTTTTGTCTATACCCTCTTATTGTTCCTATTACGACTCACTAGGTTACCAAAATTCCAAATCATTCAAATACAATGCAGTCTTTGGTATTGTTGCAAAGCACTATGCTGTTAAAAACACACTTAACATTAAGCTAAATTTAGAAGACGACAACCTAAACTCACCTTAAATTGTTGAATACCAAAGAGTCTTCCAGAAAAGGGAATCATAACACACTAACTTTAAGTTACCAAGAATTCATGACAGTGAATGCCAATCAATCAATCACTAAGCATTTGTTAAGCACTTGTTATATTCCAGATTTTGCACTAGGAAGCAGGGATACAAAGAAGAAAAACAAAGCCATCTTTGCCTTCAAGGATCTTACTTTCTATCAGGGAGAACAAAGTGTATGTACATCATGACAAAATACATAAAAAGTAAAAACAAAGCAATTTCAGGGGGTTCCCTGGAAACCTTTTTGAATCAAGAATGGCCTTGTATTAAGAAGTAGCTCTTGAGATTAAAGAAATTAAGTATCTAAAGAAGCATGAATGGAAAGCCTCTGCTCCGAGCATGAGAGACAACCTATGCAAAGGCACTAATCATCTATACTGGTGTCCTTTCACCCTATCTCACCACTCCTTTCTTCAAAGAGCTCTTTAGCAAGAAAATAAGGAGGTATGATGCAGAGAACACTTTGATTCATAGTCTACTCAATGAAATTAATGGTCCCAGTATATCTAGGCCAACAGAGGCAAAGCGGACATCACAAGGGATAATGACCCCCCACTCTGGTGTTCCTGCCTTTCATAGAAGAAGGAGGCAGTCAACTTTCCAAGAAGAAAAACATTTGGGGGTAAACACTTTCACCAATATACTTTACTTGGGGAGAGTGGAAGAGAGAATAAAAGGTTTCAGAATGATATTCTAATTTTATCTATTAAACCAGTGGCTAAAGAAGGTGAAATTCCAGAAGAAAATGAAAGGGAAGATAAAAACCTAAACAGAGATGGAATGAAGTAGGGTCTCTAGATATTCTACACGTGAATTTAGGATGGGTGGGAACATCCATAGGGATGGATAGTGGATGGGAAAATAAAAAGAATAGGAAATACAAAGAGAAAAGGATACAGTAGTATGAGGAACCAGATTGCTAGGTCATGGAAATGTGCACATTTTGGAAAAAGGAGCATTCATTGTAGAAGTGTAAAGGTGCCTGCCTTCTATCCTTCTATCCAAGTTATAGTTTGTTGAAACAGAACAGACATTAAAGCCCTCTTTTTCCCTCTCTATTTTACTTGGAGTCTTCATAGGTTCAGTTCCAAAAGTAACAACCTATGGTTGGTAAAATGTATAAAAGGGATCTTTTCTCAGATATTTTGTATGAGCAATTAAGACATTTTTGGAGACCAAGATTTTTATGGATTTAAGCCCTAGACTCTGAAGTTATTTTTCACATTTACCCAGTCATCGAATGGACTATTATCTTATCTTAATATACTACATCATTGTTTAAAGATCAGCCTTTACTTGTCTATTAATTATGTATTATTGACAAAAGTATGCACTGACTATGTATCCACAATTTGCTAGTTACTTGAGTAGCTGAGGTTTTGATCTTTATTTCCTTTTTAGGGGGGAAATGTTTACAAACTTATGAGTTTGGACTATAAAATGATTTTACCAAACTCCATAAATTTGAGATTTCTCTATTTGGTGATTATCCCCAAATGGCATGGGTGTTTTGCTGGCACAAAATAATATGCCACAGCAGCAAAAACATCTGTGCAATCTGTCTGCACTGTGACAAGTAATTACACAACTAATAAGAATTTCATACTAACCATGTATAACTGCAAATTTTAAATGTATCACCAAGCAGTTTGCTTGAAAACAGGGCCTTATCAAGGCTAACTATGTTACTTTGAGGTGCTAATTTTCATGGATTTTACATGTATTTTTCTCAATATCAAATAGCTGAATAAATTTTAGTTCAAGTTAAAAAGAAGTGAAATCCTACAAACATCCTCTTGAGAAGGAAAAAATACTTGTAGTAAATAAAAAGGAAACAGATAAAATGAAACAGCAGAGCATTTCAAAAGACCACTGAACTGATGACTGCTTGATACTTTTTAAAAGACCTGATGCCTTTGTAAAAGAAAATGACCTAACCAGTTTGGGGAGCAAGAGTATTTTTTCTTATTTTTAAGATCTTGATTAATTGAATTGAAATAGCACAGTGAAAAATGTTGGAATCTTTACAAACTGTTAAGTCATTAGAATTGATAGAAACAATAATTATCTAATTTAGCATGGTTCAGTGTCATTGATCTGATCTTACAAGGAGATGTTTTGGACCAGAACCTGAAACAAGGTACTAAGTAGAACTGATTGATACAATGCTTGGGTTTACACCTTTACTCATTGGAGTTCACACATTTGGGAAATTTCAGGGTTTAGTATGAGATATCTGAATTCAAACCTCCCTTGAAGCTCTTAGGGCCAGAGAGCACTATGGGAGAAAACCCATAATCCCACTCTCTGATATATAAGAAGAAAGCAGAGGCCCAGTTAGATTGGATTAGATTGGAGAGGAACACTCTGGGACAAACACAGAGCACTCTGGGAGATTGAGAGCCAAAAGCCCTCTCTAGGAGGCAAGACAGATTCAACTTGATGCTGGCTGAAGGCTGAAGAAAGCAGAGGCAGAAGCAAAGGACAAAGTGGCAAGAGCTCTTGGAACCAAGCAGAAAGATAGGCCACTAAGAAGAAGTAACCAGGCTATTTTGGAAGGAGAAAATAAATATTTGCATTTTATCACCTGGCTGTGTTTTGAGGTGATTATTACTTTCAACTGCATCTAAGGCTGCCTCCAGAAAACCTCCCCTGAGAAACTTGCTTTCTCTCAGAGAGAACCATTATATTATTTTAAAAGAAAAAGAATACCGCATTTCATTTCACATTCTTGACATAAATGTTTGTTGGTGGTGGTAATCTTTCATTTTCAAAGAGGACCAATGACATCACAGAGTGATGTCTTCATTTGTGCATGAACTGAATTGAAGTAAGAAAGAGTTGCACAAAATCAGTAGCATCATTCTTCCAGAGTCATTGAAGCCCAATGACAAGACAAAAGTCAAGGTGACTGGCGATGACCTGGGATGCAGTGGATGGCATTAGCTTCTTGGTCAGACAACATCAATGCAAATATATGATGATAATAGTAGAGAAAGAATATAAAAGTGATACTGACTGTAAGCTCCTTGAGGTCAGGGGCCATGTCTTATGTTATTTATATCTCCCTAACACCTAGCACAGCACATTAAATACAGAAGTACATTGTCTATGTAAGTATGTGTACACACACATACATATTATATGTAGGAATGGGTATGTGTACATATATACAACTATATGTGTATGTGTGTATGTATTTGTGGGGTTGCCTGATATTCTAAAAACCCACAGGAAAACAAAATAAAAATATATTCTCAAATATATTCAACTTCATCTCCTGTATCTTTCTTTTAGAGTCTCATCCCACAATTTAACTTTCTTTGACTATGATATCAGTCTTTTCTCTTATACATCTTACCAACTGCTTCTGCTCATTTTAGGTAGACATCCATCTCTACCACACTGCTACCATGTACCTTATTTCATGTCTACTGAAATCTTCATTCATGTCCATCCTTCTCATTTCTCTTTATATTAATTTTCAGGTCTTAAAAAAAAACAATTTCTACTTTATGTAAGAGAACTCTTCGGCTGGTAGCAGAATATCCATTTATCTTTGCAATAAATTCCCCATTGAGGCCAGGGCAGAGCCAAATAGAACTGCAAAACAAGCTTCCTAAACTGAATCACCCAACCTGGTGTCAACCAGGGGCGGAGGAAAAAGAAGGAAGGAGCTTCAGGGAAAGAGAAAGTCTGGCTCAATCTTATATTTGGTTTAAAATTCAGGTAATATAGGGAAAAAAACAGCATTTTTCCTTTTTTTAAGCCAGACTGATCTTTTTTGAAATAGGATTACAGCATTGACTTGATTCTTAGTTATATCAAAATTCAAGACAAAATTGTTGTCAATGGGTTTTTTTTTTAACATGCATTCATACTTGTCTCTCTCTAACATGGCATTCTTTCTTTTGCTTCATAGAGGGTATTATTTTTTATCTCATCATCTTTTCTCCATCAATGAAAGTCCCCTTGTCTTGGTCATTAATGCCATCTGGAAAAGCTTTCCCTTTATTTCTAATACTTCACCTTATTTCACCTTAAAATGAATGTTTCTTCCTTGCATGAATCATTTTCATTTCTCCCTCTCTCTGCCTCTGGCCTCGTGACAGGAAGCAGAATTTCAGTCATTATGTCACATTTATGCTCATTCCTTCCTTAATTTATACCCCATCCTACCCTCCTGGGCCCTAGGATATAATGTGTACAAAAATATGATCAAAAATGGAATTTTATTGGCTCACATTAGCAATTATGGCAGCAATTCCTATAGATGCTATTGGCAAGACAGAAGCTATAAGGTCTGCCTTATTTCAGAGCAAAAATGAGAAATGACATCTCTGACAGAGAAGACTCCATAGAGACCTGGGTAGAGATGTGGCCTGTTCCTCTGTGCCAACAGCTCTCTTTTCCTTCATAGAACTGACAGGTGTGTAATCATTTTCCTTAGTCACAGTTTGTGTTAAAAATCCCTGATTACAAAATGAATGGGAATTGAGCTCTGTATGGATGTCACTAGTCAAAAAATAAAGTCATGTCAAGCAAAGAATATACTCTAAGTAAGTAAAAGTCTTAGCTGTGAGCATTCTTTGCTGAGCTTGCAATATGATTTTCAATGAACTATATACTAGAAAGGCCACAAAATACTCTATTATTTAAACATTTCTAATTTTTCCACCCCATGACATACCTAAGAGTTGTCCAGAATGCCCAAGAATCCCTTCTTTTCTCCCCCTATATCTAGCTATCAAATGATCCAGCCAATTGTCCATTCACATCTTAATTTCAGATACACAATTCATACATACACATACACACAGTCACACATATATACACCATCCTCCCTTTTATATCTGCTAATAGGGACCACCACCTCCATCTTTCATCCTCCACCCAGCTATTAAAAATTAAACAGATAAAAGTGTGTTGTGCTTTTTTTCTTCTACAAAGCTGATTGTCAAAAATTTATCAGCACACCCCTGCCCATTACTATTGAAGGCACTACCATTCTCCCATTTACCCAGTCTTGAGATGAGTCATTCATCACTGATTGCTCCCTTTTACTCTTTCCATATATTCAAATTATTATCAAATATCATTGTTTCTACTTCTGCAATATCTCTCCTATATGCCATTTTCTTTCTCCTCATATAGCTACTTTGCTACAAGTTTTCATTACATCATGCTTGGACTATAATAATATCTTTCTGGTTAGTCTTCTTGACTCCAGGCCTGATCCTGGGCAAATTATTTAATCTGGTTGCCTCAGTTTCCTTATCTGTAAAATAAGCTGGAAAAGGAAAATGACAAACCACTCCAATATCTTTACCAAGAAAATTTCAAATGGGGTCATGAAGAGTCATATAGAATTAAACACAAATTCTCTCACCCATCTATAAAATAGGGATAATAATAGCACTTACCTCACAGGATTTTTGTGAAGAGTAAATGAGATAGTATGTGTTAAGTGCTTAAAGTGCTATGTAAATATTAGCTTTAGCTATAATCATTCCTTTCTTAAGTATTTTACAGTGCCTTGTACACAGTAGGTGCTTAATAAATAGTTGTTGAATTGAACTATAAAGCTCTCTCATTGTAGGATTTAAAACTCAAGGGTCCTAATTCTGTCTGGGGCCCTTTTCCCTCATCTATCCTTTGTTAAGATTTAAAAATATATTATATAATAATATATAATATGATAATTAAAGGGAAAAGGGATCATAAGGGCAGCCAGTGGTATAGTGGATTGAGTACTGAGCTTAGAATCAAGAAGACCTGATTTCAGATCCAGTCTCACTTAATAGCTATGAGTCCCTAGACAAGTCACTTAATCTCTGTCTGCCTCAGTTTCCTCAAATATAAAATGGAGATAATAATAGCGTCTACTTCTCAGGGTTATTTTGGGGATAATGATACCATCTATCTCTCAGGGTTGTTGTAAGGGTCAAATGAAATAATATTTGTAAAAAGCACTTGATAGTTCCTGGAAGATAGATGTTTTTTGTACTTCCTTTTTTTTTTTTTTTTTTTTTGAAGATAACCAATGATATCATGGGTGATGTCTTGACTTACATGTGAATTGGATTTAAGTGAGGCAAAGTCTTGCACAAAGTTGTCAGCCTCACACTTTCTTCCTGAGTTATTGAAATCCTGGCACATGGTAGGAGCTATATAAATGCTTATTCTCTTCCCCTTCCTTTACAAGGTCCAGGCTTCAAGCTTAGCATGCTATGTCTCTCTGCATTACACCCTTCTTTATTTGCTTCTGGAAGCTTTGGCAATGAACTTTCAGAGTGAAAAGCACACTGCTTTCTACATATGGTAGGAAGAATCTTGTGCATCAGCTGAACGCATCCTGTACCACACACACATTCTGTTTTCTCTCTGGGCACAGCTGTTCTGCAAAAGCTGACAAAACGTGAAACCTTCTGTGCAGTTAAAAGCATGGATGGAAGAAGCTAGACTATGACTTAGATGTGACACAAGCCAGAAACAGCCACAAGGTTTTAAACTAAGGCTCAAGTGTAATGTGCTTACTGTGTCAAAGAAAAGTTAGGAACCGCGAGTGATCCTTAACTTCAGCTTGCCTCACTTATGACTTCTGCCATAACTTCTGAGGTCCTTCTTTTACAAACAGTGCCCCTAAGAAGACCTCATTCCCTAACATTTACTTACTGATAAAATTGAGCAGAAATGTGTATATGAACCATCAGAAAGTAATGAGGTTTGCTTTTTCCTCTATTTGATGATGAATTAAGTAAATACGATGATATCTGAGGGTAGTTTTATAGATTTGTTTTGAGAGAAGCCAACAAGGAACAGTTTGTCAGAGCTCCTGTGAGCTTTAGCTGATCCTCACTTACTAGGAAACATCTCCTACTTTTAGGGACTCACAGGACCCCCACAAAATTACTTAGGAGTTTCTGGAAGCAAAAATCTGAGCCTATTGTAGAGTCTCTGAATTATAGAATATTACAGAAAGCACAGAGCTCAGTTCCTTTTCTCTTTTCTTCTCATTCTCCTGGAGACCCCACCTCATCTAATCGTGCACAAGAGGAAAAAAATGGAGAAAACACTTCTTTTTTATTTCTTTCATATAAACAGGCTATACTATCTTTTTCTTCTCTCAAAACCATATCTTTCCCCAGGATTCTGTTGCATCCAAGTTATTGTTCAATCATTTCAGTCATGTCCGATTCTATATGACTTCATTTGGAACTTTTTTGGCAAAGATACTGGAGTGCTTTGTCATTTTCTTCTCCAGCTCATTTTACAAATGAGGAACTAGGCAAACAATCTTAAGTGATTTGCCTAGGGTCACATAGCATGAGGCCAGATTTGAACTCATGAAGATAAGTCTGACTCTAAGTTTGGCACTCTATCCACTGAGATACCTAACTGTCCCTGTATTCAAGTAAATAGGAAAAAAAATGAAGTTGAAGGATTTTACTGAAGCTAAAAGTTTTTTTGAGCAACAGATCATAGATTAAGATCCCAAAGGGACCATTTAAGTCATTTTACCCAATCTCTTCATTTTAAAAATGAGGAAACTGAGGCCCAGACAAATTAAATGATTTGACTGAAATAATAATAAATATTGGAACTAGAATCTGTGCCCAGATTCTCAAACTCCTAAATCAACAATTTTTCCACTAACCACATTGCCTCATTAACAGAACAATCAGTCTGTGCATAGAAGGATGAATCTCTTGACTTCACAGATGCAATTAATGACTTGACAGAAGTCACTCAGTACAAATTAGAGTTTGAAATTCTTGACAATGATCCCATTTTGCCACTAAGAGTGCAAAAGGCAAAGAGAACAAGAGAGAGGTAATTATAAAATTTCACAATAGTATCTCACCTATCTGCTGGGCAATTCCTTCTGTTAGGTGATGAGGATACCATTTCTTATCAGCTCAACACCTTTGTCTGGCAGAGCAATAAAAGTACAGTCAAAATCTTAAAGACTTAGAAAGCTTGGCATTACAGAAGCATGTGCTACCACTAACCTAATTTATTCTTCTTTCAGAATTTAGAATTGAGTCAGGAGATTATTTAAAAACCTTGCTTCTCACAAATGTTAGAGAGTGAGGGAAGTTAACTCTAAACTTGTAGAAAGTTTTGTGTAGCCTGAGGCATGCTTTGGCTCATTTGAGTCAGTAGTTCATTTTCAATATAGTTTCAGTGTGTTGAATTGGTATGAACAATAAAACACATATTTTAAAGGGTCTGGTAACTGCATTATTTTCCAGGAGTTATATTAAATCAAGTTAACAATTCATTAAGCACCAATTATGTGCCATTCATCGTGCTAAGCACTGGGGATATGTATTGGTCGTATCTGACTCTTTGTTGAACCCATGGACCATTGCACACTAGGCCCTTCTATTCTCTATTTCCCAAAGTCAGTCTAAGGACATGTTCATTGTTTCCATAATACTATCTCACCATCTCATACTTGGCCATCCCCTTTTCCTTTTGCCTTCAATCATGCCCAATATCTAGGTCTTTTCCAATAAGTCCTGTCTTCTGTAGAAGAAAAACAGTTCCTGATCTCAAGAAGCTTACAATCTAATGGGGAAGACAACGTGTAAACAATCATGTACAAGCAAGCTATGTCCAGGACAAAGTGAAAATAATCTTGTTTGCACATGTATGCATATATATATATATATATATATATGTATTCATTTATATGTGTATTCATATGTACATAACTGTATATAGATATATGTGCATGTGGGTTATGACTTTTTAAAATGATTTTAATATACAGAGGAATGAAATAAAGAATCACTTGTGGTATGGAAAAGAGTATGGCTTTGAAGTCAGAAGACTTAAATTTGAATCTTGCCTTTGATATTTACTACCAATGTGACCTTAGGCAAGTCATTTAACTTCCTTGCTCATCAATTTTCTCATCTAGCAAATGAGAGGGTTAGATTAGATAAGTACCTCAACTCTTGGTCTAGGATCCAATAGTGAGGTGGAGATGGAGCCTACCCTCTAATTTCTTTTGTTAGCAGAAGCTCTGCTATTTGAAAAGTATTGCTATATTATCTGTAATTCTGAATTGAGAATTAAGTTTGGGGCATTATGTGATTTAAATGGCAAAGACATTTCTTCTAGAATTGTCCAAATTAGCTAGGACTCACCATTTAACAAGTTGAAGTCACAAGCTGGCTTTAAATGCCATTATTACTTCCACACATGCTTTGAGGAACCTTAAAAGATTGGATGAGAAAAATACTCCACTTTTCTTTTCCTTAATGGTCTTATATGGAAGCTTCAATTTTCAACTCTCTTTTTTTCATGCTCAGATGGACTATGGATGGCCATTCACCATCAGCCATCACAATTAAAACTCATCCAACCAACTGCTCCCTTCATCATGTGCAAACTGCAACTGAAAGCTGAAGCATGACTTGTATGCCAAGAAGTATCACACATTCTGCAAAGCAATTTGGAACTGTGACCAAAAAGTTATTAATCTGTGCATACTCTCTGACACAGTGATATCACTACTAGGTTTACATGCCCAAAGAGATTAAAGAATGAGAGGAAGGACTCATATGTACAAAAATATGTGTAGCATTTTTTTTGTAGTAACAAAGAACCAGAAACTAAAGGGATGCCTATCAACTAGAGGCTGGTTGAACAAACTGTGATATAGGAATTTCATGACTTACTATTATGTTATAGAAATGATGAGATAGTTTTAGAGAAAGACTTATGTGAACTGATGCAAAGAAAAGTATGTAGAACCAGGAGAACTATTTATAAAACAACCTTATAAATGCAAACATCTTTGAAAGATTTGAGAGTTTTAATCAATGCAATGACCAACCATAATTTAAGAGAAGTGATGATGAAGCATGTTACCTACTTACTGAGTAAAGAATGATGGACTCAGGGTGCAAAATGAGACATAATTTATAGACATAGTCAAAGTAGGAACTTGTTTTGTTGACTATATTTGTTATAAAGATTTTTTTTTAATGGAGAGCAGTTCATTGAAAAAAAATTAACTTTAAAACAGCACAGTACAAAATAGGACATAATATGTGATAAATAGGAACTATAGACAAACAAATGCTATAGGAATTCAGATGGAGGAGAGATCACTTTCTGGATAGACCAACTCTATCCCAAACTTAGAATTCTAGATGTTTCTTACTATAAACCCTGGTTTGGATATATTGCTGGAAGCTGGGTAAGGGTAAATAGGAAACCATTCTTCCTAGAAATCCTGAATTCTAACATCTAGCTTTGGCACATAAAATTTCTAACACATGTATTTTATTTTTCAATTTAGTTTTTCTACTATTCATCAAGTTTGGAACAATAATGGTTTGCCTCAAAAAGAAGACTATAGTTATCTAATTTAATTTGATATTCAAGGACCTTGTTCTTTCTAATGCAGTTTGCTCCAATCTCACATATAAGGAAGTGGGTGAAAAATCTAAATTATTAGCACAAGATACTAGATGAGAGCTACAGAGCTGAATGTAGTTTCTTATTTACAATAATAACAGTAATAGCTAGCACATATATAGTACTTTTTAAGATTTGCAAAATGCTTTACAAATATTATCTCCTTTGATCCTCATGACAATCCTGGGAGACAGGTGCTATTATTATCCCATTTTACAGATAAAGAAACAGAAACACAGACCACAACATAGCATTTTCACTCTTTTTGTTGTTGTTTGCCTGCATTTTGTTTTCTTTCTTCAGTTTTTTTTCCCTTCTTGATCTGATTTTTCTGGTGCATCAAGATAGCTGTATAACTATGTATGCATATATTTTAACATATTCAACATGTATTGGACTACCTGTCATCTAGGGGAGGCAGTGGGATGAAGGAGGGGAAAATCTGCAATGGAAGGTTTTGCAAGGGTCAATGTTGAAAAATTACCCATGCATATGTTTTGTAAATAAAAAGCTTTAAAAAAAAAAAAAAGAAAGAGACACAAGCTATGTGATTTGTTCAGGATCACGCAGGTAGTATCTAAGGCTGGACTCAGGTCTTTGAGACTGTAGGTGTTCAGCGGACTAGCCACTGTACCACCTAGTAGCCTCATTAGTTTTGTTTTTCTTAATTTTACTGATAAAAGTTTCCCTTTAACAAAATGTAACCATAACTTTCCTCCCTTCTTTGCCACCATGACTGACCTAATTCTCTGCTACCCATCCTGATTTGGTTCTATTCTCCTGCTTTTTGTTCTCCCTCCAACCTAGTGCCACTGTTAAATAAACAATAGAATTCTGGGGGGAATTGTCTTTTCTGATCTTAAAAATAAGATAGATTATACTATCCCTCTCCTCTTTTCAAGACTATATTTCCTTTTTTTCCCCCTTCTCTTCTGATAAGAAGGTAAATGACACCTTGCATAGCAAATGTGAAGTATTATAGAATCATAGATTGTTAGGTCTGAAAGGGATCTTAGAGATCTTATAGTCAGTACAATTCAACAAATCTTTATTAAGCCCCTATTATTATTCAAGGAATTGTGCAACATATAACATATTGGGGGTTCCAAAGCAAAAATAAATTAGACTTGACCCTCAGGGAATTTATATTTTGCTGTGGTGATACATGAATATAAATAACTAAATACTAAGTATATACAAAGTAATTTCAAGAGAAAGAAAGTATTAATAACTGGGGGATGGAAGCATATGTAAAGGCTTACTGTAGGAGGTAACAAGTGAGCTGTGTTTTGAAAGAAACTGGGGATTCTATGTAGTGGAGGTAAGTAGAAAATGCATATACAAAGACACAGTTGGGAGATGTTAAAGATAAGTAAAGGGTATAGTTAGTAGGCAGATTTAACAGAACAGGGAGTATATGAAGGGTAGTAATATGAATAAGTCTAGAAAGGCAGGTGGAAGCCAGATTCTAAAGGATGTTAAATGCCAAGCTGAGGATTATGGATATTATTTCATAAGCACTAGAGAGCCATTGAAGATTTTTGAACAAAGGTTGTAACTTGATCCTAATGATTTGTTTTACTGATAAAGAAACCTCAGGAAGATGGAGGGGGGGCAGAATTAAGAACCACAGTTGTTAACCATTATAAAAACAATATTTGGTGACCAGCAGGATGAATACAGAGAAGCTTGGAGAGACTTACATGAACTGATGCTAAGTGAAATGAGTAGAACCAGGAGATCATTATACACTTCAACAACAATACTATATGAAGATCAATTCTGATGGAAGTGGCTATCTTCGGCAATGAGAGGATCCAAATCAGTTCCAATTGATCAATATGAATAGAACCAGCTACACTCAGCGAAAGAACATTGGGAAATGAGTATAGACCACAATATAGAATTTATACTCTGTCATTGTTTTCTTGCATTTTTGTTTTTCTCAACCAAAAAAGGTTATTTTTACTTTCTTTCTAAATCCGATTTTTCTTGTGTAGCAAGACAACTGTATAAATATGTATACATATATTGTATTTAACATATACTTTAATATATTTAACATGTATGGGACTACCTGCCATCTAGGGGAGGAGGTGGAGGAAAGGAGAGGAAAAGTTGGAACAAAAGTTTTTGCAAGGGTCAATGTTGAAAAATTACCCATGCATATGTTTTGTCAATAAAAAGCTATAATAAAAAATGAATTAATTAAAAAAAATTTGGTCTTCCCTTTTTCATGATAAGGACAGAGATCAGTAGATTAAAGCCAGAGAAAATGGTTCATGGGGCAAGAAGCAGTGCTTTTTCATAAAGAAGTGATATTATGTGTTAATTTTGTCCAAAATGGGATGATTGTTTTGTTCTTTTAGCTAAGCACTCACTAAATTTGTGGATAAGAAATACTGTCTCTTTGTCTAATGATGAAGTCTGCTCATTTCAATGTTAATGGAAACTCTATTGGTAAACCCTTTAGCCTTTAGGGCATCTGTCATTTATGGTCCAAGAGAGTAACAGGTATCAGCTTCTTTAGGAAATGACAATTGAAAAAAAAAATCTGTTTATATACATAAATGAACTAAAATCAAGTGAGGGGCAAGTTCAAAATTATCCTTGAAGCAAATGGAAAATAAGGTTTCAATCACTTCTACATCTATGGATGAACAAATCAGATAACAGTAATTTCATCTCACATTAAGTCCTATAGATTACAATCTTTGCTTGATTGAATCTGGCTACTTAATACAGGCGTCACACAATTTTTGGATTCAGTTTTTTTTTCAAATCTGATAAGTTATGAGTATATAGACCTTCAGCAAGGCATAAGGATAGAGTAGGTCTTACAATCAGAAAGACCTCAGTTTGAGTCTTGCCTCTGACAGATACTCTGTGACTCTAAGAAAGTCATTTAACATCTTAAGGTTCCAGTCAACTCTTTCAAATTATGAATTGCATATAAGGTGACAATCTGTATCTATGTAGATATTTTACTCCTATATAAGAAATTTTATATATATATATATATATATATATATATATATATATATATATATATATATATATATATAATGCTCATCTATATACATGCTATTTCTCACCAATGCAATGTAAGCCTCCTAATATCAGGAAATGTTTGACTTTGGCTTTGTATACTGTTTGCATTGAATTGAATGTACCTTCACTTCCAAAAGGAAATAAAGGAATCTAGGAAAACATCATAGAAGCAAATATTCCTCCCAAATGCTGTTTCTTCTGCCATTGCTAACATTTAACATTAGAGGCTAATTGAATATAAGCAGAACTTAGAGTATGTTGTGTTATGTTCATGTCTTCCTCTATCTCAAAGAATTAAAAGAAGGCTAGGTTAGGCCATACTAAGGCTAAAGATTCAAGTACCCTTCCCTAAAGCCTTTCAGGAATCTTGTAGACAAGCATGGGTCCCCCAAACTCTCCTTGATCTAGATGTTCATTTCTGGAGCTGGCCTAGACTGGTATTCTTCAGTTTTTTTTCAGGCAACGATGATGTTTTTTATAGACAGGAGATGGGTTATTTCTGCATAAAGAAACACTTCTACCAAGTGAGAGGTTTGGAATACTTGATGTGTTTCCTAAGAAACTGAGAAACACTGGAAAATACTTGGTATCTCAAGTCCCTATTCCTATGTCAAGTCCCGAAACTGCTGTTCAATGTTGGCTTCTCAATAAATGATAAAAAGCAAGAGAATTGTCGAGAAAAACTACTTAGTTTAGTATTATGTTCAATGAATCAAACATGACTCCAAAGAACCAATAAAAATGTTACCTGACAAAGAGATGATAGTCAAGATGCAGAATGAGATATACACTATTGACACAGATAATGTTGGAAATTGTTTTGTTTGACTTAAAATATTTATTATAATGGTTTTCTTTTTTTATTCAGGTGGAGGTGAGGAATAGGGATGGATAAAGATAGTGTTCTCCCTTAGAAAAATGAGATGACAATGAAAGGAATCATAGACAAGTTGAATAGTTTTGAAAATCACATATTGAATTTATTTTATAATTAAAAAGAAAAGCAAGTCCTATATAGTGGAGACTCAATTTCATATACAAACTTCTCCTGTTTTACAATGAATATCAAAATGTTCATTGAATTTAGTGCTGAGAATGAAAATTAAATGAGAGTTCAGGAGATCAGAATAAAAATGAAATGGAAAAAAATTGCCTTCTCAAGATCAATTACATAGCTGAGTTGAATACTTAAGTCCCACAAAACTCCAAAGTAGAAAATAATACCTTGTAATGATAGCATAAGGTGTTGAGGACTATCCCTCCAACGCAATACCACATGACAGTATTCAGGCAATAGCTCTGACATAAACTATTCTGTGAGACGTGTGCGGGAGATGACAAGTTCCAAGTCTAGGATGATGGAGCAATGGTCAACATCTGATGTGTGAGCCGGAAAGCTACTACTGCTAGGCAAATATAAAATTCCCAAGGAAAAGTCCTAGGGGAATCCAGATTATACCCTGAAGGCTGAGATATGATTAACCTCCTTGTAGCATATGTAACTACAAATGTTGCTGGTCATAAAATTATCCAGCCCTTATTAAAAACCAGCTGCAGCCTCGGGTTCAGTGACCTCCTAAGGGAGAGATTTCCACAAGATAGCAAAATACTTTGTGGAAGGGGAGCTCTTTGCTAGCATTTACTCTACAGGAGTGCCTTTTAAAGTTTAATGAGGAGACCTTGAGAGAGACCAGGTTCCTTCACATTAAGAGCTTTAAAAAAAGGAAGGGCCAGATTATATTCTGTTTGCTACTTGGTGAGTAGCCATTCTACAGTTCTAACTATGTATTCCTTTCTAGAAGGATACACTTGTATGTAATCATGTTCACTGATATATGTGATATAGAGAAACATAGGAGATAGAATGCTGGGCTTGACATCAGAAAGACAAGGGTTGAAAATCTTCCTTATCACTTGTTAGCTATGTTAGCCTGGAAGAGTAACTAAGCCTCTATATAGCCCAAGCAAACTCCTTAGGACTTACCAAGTCATGGAAGGAGCACAAACTGCATTGATTGAAGGAAGTAGTTTCCATACCAGGAGTCCCCCACATAGATGAAACCATTATCATCCTATTTGTGTCTATACACTTTTTTTCTATTCAGATTTTACATGCTTAGACTCATATTTTCTAACCATTTTACAGAGTCCTAACATTACAGAATTGCAAAAGATCATAGACCTCATCTATAACACCCTACTAGACATATAGAAATACCTCCCTACACATACACAGACAGAGACACACACAGAGAGAAACAAAGACAGAGACAGAGATGAGACACAGAAAATGGATCCAGGCTGCCTCACTAGACAATAAACTCATAGTAAGCACAAGTATTCAAGTATAAACTGGATGATCCCATAATATATCTGTATTACCAAAGGTACATGATGGCTACAATAAGTTATCTACCATCAATAATTAGTTATTCAAAATCACTTTCTTGTCTAATTCTGTCTCCATCCCAAGAAGTTTTGTCTTAGAAGCCTCCTCTCCTAAACAATACTGTCACAGGAATGTCCTCTCCTTTTCTTGGAAGCTAGATAGGAATAATGAACAGTAAAGTCAGCTACACCTGAATTCAAATCCAATCTTAGCCACTTAATAGCTGGGTGACTGTTCACAAATCACTTAATGGCCTATCTGCCTCAATTTCCTCATCTGTAAAATAGAGGTGATAACTGTACCTATCTCATTTGCAAAATGCTATGTTATAAAAACATTGGACAGAAGAAACAAGAATACATGAGAAAAGGTTTTGGTTCTTTGGGGAGTTTTGTTGTTTTTGCTTATCACAAATTTCATTTGGAAATAAACAGCTAAAATCAGAGCAATTAAAATATTGGATTTTTTCTTTTTCTGATCATAGAATCAGAGAATCTCCAAGAAGAAATCTCCAAAATTATTCAGTTCAGTAAGAGCTAAGTAGATATCCCTGTGTTGGGCTCATTCATCTTCCAGTGAGAGGAAACTATTACTCCTGGAGTCAGTTCCCTCTTTGTTTAGAAAGCTTGTAATGATTAAGTATTTCCCAACTTGATATTGGTCTCTGTCACTTCTACTCATTGGTCCTTTTGCTTTAGGGAGTCAAGCAGAGTAAGACTAAGCCTTTTCCACACAACAGGTCTTTAAGAACAGTGAAAAGAGTTATTACATATCACTCTATTTCCTCTTTTCAGATTAAAGCATTCATTCCCTTTTTTTTTTAACCAATTTTTATATACCATGGTCTCAAAATCCTGATCCCATAAGTCTGGACAAGTTTGAGTGTGTCAATGTGCTTCCTAAAATGTGATGTCCACAATGGAGCACAAGGAAATATTTTGCTTAATAAGTATTTATTGAATTGAATTGGATAATCCAATGTGGTTCAATAACAGCAGAAAACAGTAGGAAGTGAAATACTTACTATTAATATTTTAATTTCCTCTGCCAAAATATTCATTTTAATGGATGGCTTCTCCATTTTGGGGATTTTATTCTGCTGCTAGTAATCTAGAGATTTGGCATCTTTCCCCCCATTTAATTTCATAAAATTTAAATATATTCTCTACCATGAAAACCTAGACCTTGAATGCCTGTAGAACATAGGTAGATAATAACTGCTAATATTTGTATAATGATTACTATATGCCAGACACTGTGCTAAGCACTTTAGAAATATTATTTCATTTGATCGTCACAACAACCCTGGGAGGTAGGACAGTTATTATTTCCATTTTACAAATGATGAAATTTAGGCAAATAGAGATTAAATTACCTGCCCACAGTCACAACTATTAAGTATCGGAGACTGGATTTAAACTCAGAATTTCTTGATTCCAAGTACAGCATTCTATCCTCAGCCATCTACCTGCCTTGATTTTTAATCTTCCCTTCTCTCCATTTGGCATCACTCCTCAATGATACAAGAGCTCTTCATTTTTTATAATCGAAAAAAAAGACCAATCTTTTCCTGGATAGTTTTCTATCTAAAATGATTTTGAACCAGCAGATTCCAGCTATCCATTCAAACTCAGTCTCTTTCTGTGTCTCTCTCTGTCTCTGTCTTCATCTCTCTCTGTCTGATCCTGTCTCCCTGTCTTTATCTCTGTCTTTCTGTGTCTCATCTCTATCTCTGTCTTTGTTTCTCTCTCTGTGTGTAGGGAGATATTTCTGTATGTCTTTCTCCATTTTTTAAGGTTCAACCCTCATTTAAATCATCTTCAAATATTTTATACCACTCCAACAATAACAAAAACTAGTTTCAAAAGCAATACTATAACTGGTCTCTGAGTTATTGCAGAGGAAGAGAAGAGTTTGCCCCCATAATAAGCAATCTTCCATTCATATCTTGAAATCTTAAACTGTGACTATAAATTGAAGCACTCTTAGCCTAAACTGCCTTCTCCAATTCCAAACTGTTATCAGCTGCAGCAGTCTATGAAAACAGGTGGCAAATGTCCAGAATAAACCTTTAACCTGTAGCCAACTGCTCTGAAATTCAGTTTCTCCTTATTTTTCCAGTCCCCTACTTTTCACCTTCCTCCAACAGCTCCTTCAGCTTAAATGCCAGCATTGATTTTCATTTAACAGTATCAAATGGCCCTTTTGGTCCCAAGCAATATAAAAGGGAGGAGACGAGAAAGAAACTAACGATACCACAAATATAACGAATATGATGAAGGATTTAAGTACATGCATATGAGTACAAATGTACCTTCATCAGCAAATTTTAAAATATGCTGCCTTTAAAAAAATCAAAATAACAAAACAATGGTTTTATGCCATATGCTAAATGACCTTCCAAGTCCAAATAAACTAATCTTTCAAAAAAAGACAATTTGTTTTTATTAACCTCTAAAAGCCTTTCTTTCAATCCACCCTCATTAGGTGAGTTTCAGCATTTAAGAACCAGGGGGCCATTAAGAAGCAACCATGTGATGACTTAGTATGGTTTTGCTTCAAAGAATATATGATTTTAATGGTCTCTTTTGAAGACCACAGAATCACACAGCTAGGAAGGACTAAAAATGTATGCTACACTTTCCAAGGGATTCATTTCTTTCTGATACTTAAAAAAACAGCCAAGCTATAATAATTATTCAGTCTAAACATCCCCAAGTAAATGAAACAGCCTTTAGACAGCTGTCAAGATTCAGTCTTCCGGAAGCTTTGATTTTAATGAAACTCATTAAGGGAAGAAATTAACAGAAAATATCATAATCTGTCTTGTTTCAGAAAGCTAAACAGAAACAAAGGGCTTCTTAACCTGACAAGCAATTTGACCAGTCAACCTCCTTTCTTGCATTTAGTCATCCTCACTAATGTTAGTATTCTCAGTTTTGTGGATGCCACTAGACAACTTTATATGTTAACAGAAGTGCATTGAATAAAACTCTTACCTCCCAAGATATTAGCACAAAGTTGTCTATGATATAGGCTCCTTGAGAGTAGATATTGGTTTAGTTTTTTAATTTGTGCTAACATGGTATTTGTCACATAGTTGGAATTTAACTAGAACATTGTTGGTTGTTGGTGGGTTGGTTGTCTACATCTTGTATGTTTCAAAGGACGATTGTGCAACCTTAAAACATTCAGGGTAATGAAAAATTATAGATAAAGAAAATTTCCAAAATAGGATTAGTCATCAGGATTATTGACCAGAATTCTGCATGAAAATATCTCCCCCCAAATCCTTTTTTTTTTCATTCATCTTCAATGTAGCAAAGACTATATGATTTCCTGTTTAGGAAACTGATAAGAATACCAAATAGAATTTACTCAAGAACTTCTTGAGAATAGGAACTGAGTTTTGGCGGTTTGGATTTTGTTTTGTTTTTTAGCTACCAGCACAACATCTGGAACATAACAGGTACTTAATATTTTTCATGTGAAATTGAATAGAAATACTTCATTTGTAGCTGTTATATACATTTGTTTTTATTACAATAAAAGGAGCCCATAAAATATACACCCTTGTCTTTGCCCTCAATCATGTCATTGAAATAGAGAATATTCCCAAGAAGGGAATGAATAATTCATCTGATATTAGTTTGTGTGCACTTATCAGGACATTCTGTGCTCAATAAAAGTCTTCAAAATCACCTTTTTTTCATAAATTGGTTTCTAGTGATAGCTAGATTCATTTCTTTTGAGTGGTCTAACCCAACTTTAATTTGAATATACTTTAGGTTAGTAGTATCTAACTATTTGATCAGCTATATGTCTAGGAGAGTGGCCATTTTTTTTCTGAGAAAGAGACTTCTAATTGGAAAATGGCTAAACAAACAGTATATGCATAAAATGTGATGTTTTTATGAAATGAAAATGAAGAATTCAGAGAACTGTGGGAAAATATGTCGGAACTCATGCAGAGTAAAGTAAACAGAACCAAGAGAAAAATATATGCAATGTTCAAAATCATATAAAGAAAAACAATGCTAAGAATCACAGTTCATATAAATGCAATGACTAATCAACACCAGAGGACTTATAATGAAAACTACTTCCATCTTCTTTGCAGAGAAGACTATAGATTATAACTGGAAAATTAATCATATATTGTCAGGAATAGTCATGTGCTGGTTTGTTTTGCTTAACTATATTTAATGCTTCCATATTATAAGTGAAGATTCCACTGGAAAGAGGCAGATTATTGCAAATGACATTAAAGTTTTTAAAAAATAGAAGTATAATGCATTGTTTTGTTTTTGTTTCTTAAGGAGGCTATCACTTGAGAAATTAGGAAAGGAAAAAGGAAAATATCAAAATATCCTTCATAGGAAGGAGTCCATAAGCAAGATTATATCACATGCCCAGAAGGTAGGGAAAAGGTCAATGTGTGTTTTCTAGAGAGAGATGCCCCAAAGTGGAGATTGTCAGTCAGCTACCTTCTTTGTCAATACACTGCTCCTTGAGAAAGTTAAAGGCTACCAAGATAAGCAAGGTTGGCTTAAAACATAGAAAGAGGAGTTGGCCACTTTAAAGTATAAATACCAGATGCTTTAACCCACCTCCTATTTTATAACCAGAAAGATTGAGTGATTAAATCATTCAAGTTAATATTAGTCTGAGGCAGGGAAAGAGAAATCAAAAATTGCAAATCAGTGGTTTTATATCTGATGGCCAAAGTTCCTATATTAGATTGGATTGTTTACGTCATCCACATTTGCTACTTGGAATTAGCTGAACCTTGGATGCATTATACAAAGCCTCCTGTAGGTGCTACTCAAAGCTTTTTGCAATCTCACACAATGTATACATGTATCACAACTTTGGAATGACACTATGATAAAATAATCAGGAATAATAAAAATCCTTTCTAGGACCACAACTGAGTAAGACAGACTAAGTAATCTACAAAGTGCCTTTGCCATCCCAAGGAATCAATGATAGTATTACTTTATTTATTTATGATCCCATTGAAATCAGAAAGAATACCCACTGGGCGCATCCCTGCTAATAAGGGAAGATCCATCCCCTCCTACACTAGGATTTGTATACGTTGCAATTCCTATTCTGACTCTCAATATTCCCCCTTTTTTCTTTTATTAAATACTAGTTTCTCGTTGTAGTAGACTGAAATAAATTCTACCTTAATTTAGTTCATTTCCAGCCCTTATTAGTTTGTTTGTGCCACATGGTTTGCATGCTGAAATGAGAATAATAGTAATAATCAACCAGATTATCCTTCATTTTGTGTAGTTACTAGATCTCTTCATTGCACAGAGCTTGGGACAGCTTCAAAAGAATTCAGCTAACCCCTATATAGCTCAGCGTCTAAATCTTCACCATGCATTAGTGAAGAAGATAAGTGGCAAAGCAGAATTCTCTATATCTTATAGTAAGAGACACTGAGGCACAATAAAGCACAATAAAGTAAAACTGGGAATGAATGGCTTGTCCAAGCCCCATGTCAAAACTGTGAGCTCATATATCCGCTCTTTCTAATTTTCAAAATAATATGTCTTAATGAAAAGCTCTTTCGTCTATCTATTCAGTTTGGCATCAACTTTCAAATCTCCTTGGTTAAAATAACCAGCCAAGTCTTCTAAAATAACAGATTCTCAATTTTTCATATCACTAGAATTATTCTTTTGGAGAATTGGTCCTTTAAAGATTCTCATAAGCAACAAAAATAATAGCCTACAAATGAGTATATGTTTTGTCAAATGCTTTTAAAATTCTGTATAATTTTAGGCTTGTTGTTCTGCCTCTTTCCTATTACATAATAGGATTTTTAGGTGAATAAATGTGACATAAACTAAGAGCCAACACATCTTATTTTATCTTGTCTGAAATTCATTTCTTGGACAATAATGCCTTAGGAAATTTTCAGAAGTAAGACTTGCCAAAAGGCAAACCAAAATATTTCAATACTTTCAAGAAATTGTTTCATTGGTGTACACATTAGTATCAGAATTAGCCTAAGAGAATCCATTCTATTGTTATCTAGTTGTTTCAGTTATATCTGACTTCTTGATCCCATTTGGGGTTTCCTTAGCAAAGACAATGGAGTGGTTTGCCATTTCCTTCTCTAATAGGGTTAAATGACTTGTGCATCTATTCCTTATATTTATACCATCACTTGAAATATAGGATCAAGTTTATGGCATTTTTTCTTAGGAAAGCATAAAATACTGAATAGAGAGCTAGTCTATAAATTAGGAAGACTTATTTTCAAGGTCTGTCTCTCTATGTGACTCTGGATACGTTATTTAACCTCTTAGTACTCCCAGTCAATTTTGGTTACATACTATAAAGCAGATAGCAATCTGTATAGGTACAAGGAACCTCCTCATTGGGAATTCCCTAAACCAATAATATCACAGGTCTAGCCCACCTTAAAGTGCCAGACTTCCAGTCAGGAAGAAGAAAGTTCAAAGATGACCCCAGACACTTACTAACTGTGCAACCCTGGGCAAGGCACTTCACCCTATTTGCGGAAGTTTCCTCATCTGTCAAATGAACTGAAGAAGTAAATGGCAAACCAGTATTTTTGCTAAGAAAATCCCAAATAGGGTTACAAAGTGTCATGTATGACTGAACAACAAAAACAAATATTCCACCTCAATTTTTCCCCCTTTATATCATGTCTGTATCATTTCAGTCACAGATTTAGAATCTTAGCTCTTAAATTTTATAATTCAGTTGAAAAATTATAGCATATAATACAAAGTAAATATACTCTAGTTGTCATAGTATATTTAGCAAATAGCTACAATGATTATAGTATATGTAGCAAATAAACTATGGTCAAGAAAAGCTTCACAATTTCATATTCCTATTCCTATACACTTACTAATATAAATATCACATGGAAAAGGGTACAAAAGAAAATATATATGATAAATTCTTAACTATAGTTCTTAATGCAATAGGAAAGAAGAATTAAAATCTAATGATGTGAAATAATGGATAATAAAATAACAAGAAATGTAGTCACATATAATCACACACACACACACACACACACACACACACACATGCATATCAAGTTCTATAATTAATCCTGTCCCTTCCTGCTTTAGGGTTATTTTCAATGACTCCAAACTTAACTTAAAAAAAAAAGATAGATAACCTTGAACTGTTCTGACAACTATAGAAATAGATAATCAGAAATTGTTGCTTTATATTTACCAAATACTTAAAGTATTTGGCATTTTTGTGTTTCTCTGACTGATGATTCTGTGATGGTTTAAAAAAAAAAGTACTTGACTGATTTTGTGCAAATTCAGTAAATGATGACTAAAAAATATCAAGACCTCTGTTCAAATAAAAAATTTATTAATTCATTCATCACTTCTAAAGAAAATATCTATAATACAAGGTACTTGCTTTATAATTTCAAATAGATCCCAATAGAGTTTTTAGGGATCACAACAATATGTAATGGTACCAAGTGAGGTCTGTATGATTCTGTGTAGCAAAACTAGCCATTTTTTATTGCCTTTTAAAATCACCTTCACCTGAAATGCTCATTAATCATTTATTTGAGACAGTACCTCATGCTTTAATTCTTCTTTTGCTTTTTACTGGCAATTTTATGTTTCAAGAAAAAAAATCTAAAAAATGTGAAACCTATTCCATAACTCTATTATATTCCTTTTCATACAATAAATTATACATCTTTTAGTCACTAAAAATTCATGTTGCTGCTCACAATCAGTTGGGCTCTAAAGAGATAAGTCCATTTTTATAGTGGTAGAGAGAGATTAGAAAGCATAGATTCTCACAGAATTGTGTAGCCACTTCGTCTGATTCCTCCTCTGCCCCAGTCCCAAGAGTAGAGGTTTGAATAGATTGTCCAGTGTTCTTTTCTGCAGTGTACAATGTCTTAGAGATCACAACTTTGTTCTGTTAACTCATTATTAACTGTGAACTCTTGTTCTTCCCTCACTACCCTGGGCATTGCCAGGTGTACACATCTGTTCCAACAG
This sequence comes from Antechinus flavipes, assembly GCF_016432865.1. Taxonomy (NCBI): domain Eukaryota; kingdom Metazoa; phylum Chordata; class Mammalia; order Dasyuromorphia; family Dasyuridae; genus Antechinus; species Antechinus flavipes. The sequence goes on along the minus strand of NC_067401.1, from coordinate 284,845,438 downwards.
CTGACCAGATTCAGTTCCGTTCTAACTGAGGCTTTTGTAAGATTTTTGAAATTAGGTTTAAGCTAACCCTATTCCTGAAATAGTCACAAGATTTAAAACAGTTGATTATTTACATATAAACCTTGATTCATGCATAAATGCATTTCTCCTGTCTAGGCTGCCATGGCTTATCAACAGTGTTGTGCCATTTGCTTTGTTAGGCACAAATTAATGCACCAGAACCATATAATTTATCCATGCCATTTTGTCAAGCCTGTTCTCATAGAAATAGCCTGAGAAAACCCTAACACTCCCTTGTCCTCCCTCCAAGAAATCATGTTCTGCAGCTCACATTTGGTGCAATGGGTCAGCGTGCTCTCCTGCCAACATCTGAGGTGATGGAAATCACACTCTTCTCTGTTTCATGGTGTGGCAGGTAAGCTGATTTGTGTGTACACAGAAGAATTATGACATTGCTATAATGGAAAACTTCTGACTACATGGAAATTTTTGGAAAGGCCATTAATAGGCCATTCAGTGAATCAAGGACAAAGAGTTGATTTACTGATTTAACTCACGATTGTACATTTCTTTCTTTTAAAAGTGACAGACTGCTGAACTACATCATTACGCTGACACAATTGACTCTGATAACATATTATAATGCCGGCAGTTTAGAACACTCCAACATGCTCAGTTATAACACTTCTATTACTTCAATAAGGGGAGACATAGAAGAGATTTTTCCACCTTGCCTTGGAATCCTCAGGTTCAGTGTTAATACATATAACAAAACACCTTCTGGCAAGTATTGTTAAAGTTATCATTAAAAGACCTCCAAAAATCTTTAACTCTGCAATTGAAAATGTTTCCCAATCCTCTTACTCTCAACGCAACAAATCCCACTGTTCTTAAATCCAGTGTTTTGTAAATTTGATATTCCATGGCTTATGGGATATATTGGAAAGGAGAGGGGAAATGCCATATTCTCCTTTCTAAAACAACTGAAAAGAGGCTTTAGTGAAAGGGAAAAAGAAAATCAAGAGCACTTCTTTCATCACAGTATGGGCATAATTCTAGAACCAGAAGACACAACAATATTGCTAACCAATTACAGTTCTGTCTGGGTCATGTGCTATCTGTAGCAGAAAGAAGCAAGATGGCAGATGCCCTGGGTTATTTTAATTAATTTAATCATGTGACTAATTGGTCTCTGCTGGGTTTCTGTGGTAACTGCTTCCTAAGTGCTGATGGGCAATTGTGTTAAATGTAGCTTGGAAACCGCACGTAGGGTGCACTGCCTTCTAGAGAGCAAAGGGAATTGTACAGCTGTGCTTGGAAGGTGCTCCTGCTGGGGCTTTCATTATCTCACTGCAGAATGTTTACAGCTCTACTGTCCTCTCTGCCTCTCTTGAAATAGACTTTTCCATCTGATTTTCTGAAAAGATGTGCTACCTACCTACAGACTCTCGGCATGTATTCCCCAATGGACACAGGAAAATGCATACATGTATACAGAACAGTCATGTTCTATAAGCATTTTTGGTGTCAGACTTAGAAATGCAACAGCAATAAAGGAATATCTGTATGAAAGTGAGGAGTGGAATTAAGGGTACTCTTCTGTGAATAATATGAAACCCCAGAAGCTATCATGCGTTATTCATTGCTGTCCAAATGATACTAATAAGTCATTCCTTTAAATGCCTTCTGGGGTTTATGATTTCCCCCCCCCATTCTCTTGCAGTCTCATTTCTCCCTGTCACTGAGTGGGTGCGTGGGAGAATGAGTGGGTGGTTGGCCAGTTTTAGAGCACAGTCTACTGCAAACAGATGGAAGGCAAATGACTTCCAAATTCTCTCATGAAGTGGGATATGTTTGTGTTTGTGCAATGCATTCTAGCACCTGTGCAGAGAAAAATAAAATGTAATCACAGATTTCCCTACACAAGGGGTTTAAAAAAAAAAAAAAGCAAAACCATTAGCTTCAAATCAGAGATACTGCTATACATTAGTAAGCTTTTCCACTTATAATATTTATTGGTTAATGTCTTTCAGAACAAATGTCTCCCTGCCACCTCTGATAAAGGCCAACGGATGCTGAAAGCCTTATAGAAGCAACAAGAGAAACTGCTTTTTTGGACTATTTCCATGTCTTTTGTAAGGGTGTCCAGAACAATACTTCCAAAGAACGCAAATGGTAGGGAGTCATTGAACTGAATATGTTGCATTGTTTTATCTTGACAAACACAAAAGTGACTCCTTTGTGGCAAGAAGACCCCATGCCTTGAAATTTATGTGGTAAAGAGATAGTTCATAGCCTGCATGGTCTTAGCTCAAAAATTTTTCTTTTAAGTTTGCATTTCAGTATGAAGAGGTGTCTTAGTGAATCAAATTAAATTGGCTTCATCTAAAAATTTACATTAGAAATGAACATTTAATGGACTGACTGGCTATGTTCCTTTAAGGACAGACAGGGGATTGTCCTAAATCTCACAATGGTATCTGACAGCAAGTTCAGTCAGCCATATGTTATTTAATATAACATTGTACTATAAAGACCAAAACCTTGCCCACATCCATTATGTGCCTGCAATGCGAATGAAACAATTTAAGTCCATGATACTGCTAGTTTTGTGAGTCTAAATGACACCCATTTTCCAGAGGTATCTGTCTGCTCCAGGTGTTTTACCATACAACTTTAAAACTGTCAATGAAACTACAAGCTCCAGTCAACAAGAGGAAGATACTGTCTCCTAAAGGGAGGTAGAATTGACCCCGCACCAATTTGGCAAAGTTCATTCTTGTATAAAGTTATTTTAAAAGCCTGCAGGGGGGTACAAAAACTAGACAGGAGCCAGGGCTACAGGTAGGAAATGCACACTGCTGCCCAAGCACAAGACACAGCAAAGGATGCCTTTTAATTAATATAGCTTTTTTAGAAATGAACTTTTTATGCCAGAAAATTCTTTCTGCCATCCATCAATCAGTCAACAAGGACATTTTAAGTATCTGAGATGTGTTATGCACTTCTGCTAGGTGAATTAAACAGTTCCTACTTGTAACAGGCATATATATATATACAGCCTAAATAAAAAAATTTAAGTAAATACAGAGTAATTAAAAGCAAGAAAGTACAAAAGTATTTCTCATGAAAGTATTTGTTTTGTTTTGTGATAAATCTAATCATATGCATCATAATAAATGCTTAAAGACTCCAATGGACAATGCATATATTGGAAGAGAAGCACTTTCTGACATTCCTGTTCCTTTCCTGCTTGTTGTCTTTCCCCTAGGTAACAGTTTTGTATGTGTGTGTGTCTATATATATACACACACTTAATTGTTCTCCCTGCATTCATCTTTCAAGCTTTCACCTGAGTTGTTATTCCAATAGTAGATTCTAATCATTTCATTTTCCAGCTCACTCAAGAAACTTCCCAGACTTTGTATTGTCTATAAGATAAAACACAAACTCATTTCTCATATTAAACTTTTCATTATCTGGCCCTAATTTATCTTTCTGGATAACTCACATTAATTTCCTTTAAGCACCCAATATTCCAGCCACACTAACCTACCTGCTGTCCCTTCCTCATATGAGACATTCCAACTTTCATCTCCATTCCCTTAATCAAATCATTCATCATTTCTGGAATATTCTCTGGCTCTTGAAATTCTTACTTCCTCTGAAGACTCTGTTCATATGCCACGTCTGAAAAGAAATTATCTCCCTACTAAATACACAACAAATTAACTTGAATAGATTTACTTTGTTATTTGGGTTTTGCTTACATGTGTTCATGTTGTTAAACCCCAAATAGAATATAAGCTCCTTGAGGGCAGGGACAGTTTTACCTTTCTATTCCGAGGGGAGAAAGGAACAAGCATTTAAGTGCCTACTATTGTGCCAGGCACTGTGCTATGCTAAGTGCTTTTAAAATATTTCTGTGATCACTACATAGAATTCCCAATCCCTCTATTTTTGTCCGCTTGCATTTTTGATTTCCTTCACAGGCTAATTGTACAATATCTCAAAGTCCAATTCTTTTTGTACAGCACAATAAATGTTTGTTATTGTATTTACATATATTGCATTTAATTTAGACTTTAACATATTTAATATGTACAACCTGCCATCTGGGGGAAGGGGTGGGGGGAAAGAGGGGAAAAGTTGGAACAAAAGGTTTTGCAATTGTCAATGCTGAAAAATTACCCATGCATATATATTGTAAATAAAAGGCTATAATAAAATAAAATAAAATATTTCTGTGATCCTCACAGCAACCCTGAGAGGTACATAATATTATTATCCCCATTTCACAGTTAAGGAAACTGAGGCAGACAGCCGTTAAATAACTTGCCCATAATCACATAGCTAGTGAGTGTCTGAGATTATATTTCAACTCAAGTCTTTCTGCCTCAGACCTTTTATTCACTGTGCCACCTAGCTGCTGCTAAGACCTGACACATAGTAGGAGCTTAATGATTAGTTGCTGAATATAATTGAAACTGTGGCAAAATCACTAAAGTGGAAGTCATGAAACCTGGACTTGATCAAACCATTTAATCTCTTTGGGTTTCAATTTCTTCATTTGTCATATAAATGAATTAGACTCACAATCTTCACATGTCCCAAATCACAACCTTTTTTTAATCCAGAGAATAAGATTCCCTTCGTATTCAACTCTACAGAAGCATACTTGCCTTTTGCTATTGAACAAGGGTTCTGAGCTCTGACCTCTGCCCCAAGCCAACTTAGAGGCACACATATTTTAGGAGCTATTGAGCTTCCCCTGGGATGAGAGGCTACTGCTTTCAGTACTTGTCACCGAGAGCCCTAGGTGATGGTGATTATTCTGGGCACCGTGCCTAATGAGAGTAATTTGGGAGACAATCAGTGTGCTTTGCCAAGTCTTGGACAAGAAGAAGGACATAGGAGGAGGGATGACCAATTCTTTGTGGAGATACAGTAAGGAAGCCCCCTTCCCCCAAGGCTGGAAAGGCAGTATACTGACCCAGAAAAAGTGATGCATTTACAATGAGTAGTTCAAATTGCTCCATTGCCACTTCCCAGCTGAATCTGTGTTTTTGCAAGTCACTTAATCACATTTTGTAATTGTATAGCTAGATAAATATAAAATATGGCTATTATTCAACCATACTGTTCTCAAATAGGGTTAGTACCACTAGCTGAAGGGTGGGAGATAGGACATGTAGTAAAGTTATACAATTCTCCTAGTTCTAGGTGAGTCTCAGAACACACAGACAATTGAGCTATAAACAGAATTAAGTCTCAGGAGGTCTGAATCCTCGATTTAGTCCTCCACAGCTAGAGCTGTGGGCTCCCCTTCAAAAGCTTCAATCATATCTCTGAGGCTTCCCCTACTAAAATCAAAGGTTCCTAAGAGGAAACTGTGGGTATCCTGGATAGCTGAGAAATGGCATTGGTCAGGAACAGATGGCAGAAAAGATATAAATCGAGTAGAACAGTGAGGAAGCAGAGACCACCAAACCTTATACCACTTGGCTTGGAGTAGAGGTCAGAACTCAGATTCTTGTAGTATACATACTGGCTTTATTGTTGTTCAATTATTTTTCATTCATGTCTGACTCTTCATGACCCCATTTGGGGTTTTCTTAGCAATGATACTAGAGTGGTTTGCCTTTTCCTTCAAAGGAAGCTAAAGTATCCTCTCCCACATGTAGCTTTTCCTGATTCTCCCTCCCCACCTCCAAATTACTCAATGCTTCCCTTCTAAATTATCTTGTATTTATTTTGCATAAACTTAAAATAATATTGTAATACATGTTACCTCCCTATATATAATATGAACAGAATCTTCTCTCCAGAGAGAAAGTATTTCATTTTTGTATCATTGGAACTTAGAACAGTGCCCAGGGCAACTGGGTGGAAGAGTGGAGAGAGTACCCAACCTGACCTCAGGAAGACCTGAGTTCCAAATATGGCCTCAGATTCTTACTAGCTTTGTGATCCTGAGCAATTCCCTTCACCCTGTTTGCCTCAGTTTCCTCATCAGCAACATGAATTGGAGAAGGAAATCACAATCACTCCAGTCTTTTTACCAAGAAAACTCCCAATGGGATCACAAGAGTCAAATGCAACTGAAATAACCAACAACAAAATACAGTGCCTAGCACATAGAAAGTGAGGCAATATATGGCACAATGGATAAAATTCCAGTCCTAAATTAGGAAGACCTGAATTCAAATCTGCCCTTAGGAACATAGTAGCTATGTGACTCTGGGCAAATCTGTTTGCCTCAATTTCAGTCATTATGTAAAGAAATTAATTCAGGCTATCCACTATAAGTTCAAATATAAAAGTTAAAGCTGAAATACTTTGGTCATATAATGAGAAGATGGGACTTATTGGGAAAAAATCCCGATGTTGGGAAAGATTGAAGGGGAAGACAGAGGGTGAGATAGAGAGTGTCCTAAAAGGAACTTAGACTTTGAGAGATAGTGGAGGACAGGACCTGGAGCACTATGGTCCATGGGGACATAGAGGTCTGATATGACTGAGTAACAACAACAAAAATGGGGATAATAACCACACCTCCTTCTCAGGATCAAATGAGATAATAATTGTAAAGTTCCGAACACATGGTAAGTTCTATATAAATGCTTATATTAATTACTATTATTATTGATCCAAACTATGAAAATATATGCTATATTAATTGCTCCAAATCATTGAATCAATTGATCCAAATCATGGAAATATTATAACACAAGGTCAATTTTAGAGATAAATGGTCCTTTTTTCTCTGTATGTATTTTGGCTCAATCTTTGGATTTGAGGCTCCAGAAGTCTTTAAACTTTTCCTGAAGACTGTCTCTAGAGAGCTGTAAAAGCCAGGGTGGAGGCCAGAAAAGTAAGCAAAGAACTCTTCTAGGCTCAAGTGAAAGATGAATGAAAAGAAAGTGAGAAATCCTTGTACAGAACATTCCATTTCCTGGCTGCATTTTCATTGACTGTCCACCATGTTTGGAACTCTCTACCTCCCTATGTCCACCTCCTGACTTCCCTGGCTTCCTTCAAGTCTCAGCCAACACTCGACCTTCTACAAGAAGCTTTTCCCGATACTCTATAAACCAACCTTCTCTGTTGGTTATTCCTAATTTATCCTGTAAAAATCTTATTTGTCCATAGTTGTTTATATGTTGTCACTCCATTAGATTGTAAGCTCCCTTAAAGGACTGAATTTTTTGCCTTTCTTTGAATCCCCAGTGCTTACCACAGTATTTCAGCACATGGTAGGTGCTTAAGAAATGCTTGTTCGTATTGACAGTGTATTTGGCCATGATGGAGAATTATTTCTATCTGCGGAATCACAAAGTTAGACTATGCCCACAGAGGATGAGCAATACATGGAATCAGATCCATCTAGTGATGGTAGAACCTTGAGATTCAGTGGGGCATTATGAAATTTTGGATACTCTGATTGGATCATTGCTGATTTACATACTATTTGATGATTTTTCTTTTATTGTAAGTAAATTTTCTTCTTATACACTGAGGCTAAAATCCTTTCAAATCCAGAATTTGGTGGCAGCCTCCTGAGCTGTCTAGCAAAGAGCTTCCCTAGGTTGATTCTTCTCCAACCTTCCACTTTTTGTATATTTTGTATATTCCACTTTTGCTGATAAGATGACATGGTTAGTTCAAAACAAAGAAATTAAATAGTTATGTAAATAAATCAATAAAACAATGCTATCTCCTACCCAGTCCCAGAACTCATCATTCTCCCTCAGATACACAAATCTTTAATGAGAAGAGTAGAACTTTATAAAAATTATCTCTGACCTCTCTATGTTATCTCCTAAATAACAGAAGAGCAGAAGGGAGTAGGAAGAATAGTAATCAGGTGCGTAGTAAAGAGTTCTAGATTTGGTTTAAGAGGACAAGAGTTCAAATCCTATTTTTGTTATCTGTCCCCTGGGCAAATTGCTAAAAATTTGTTGAAGGTTTGGGGATTTTGTGGGATGAGAGTAAGGAGAAAGCCTCAAGACAAAAGATGTAGTATAGTCCTTAACAGGTAACCCAGCTTCTGGGACTGCACACATCCCTAATCCACAACCCAAGGAAATCCAAGGAAAAGTCTGACTGACTTTTTGATCTCCAATGCATGGTCTACCATGAGGGGGACAATGAGGGGCACGGTAAAAAAAAAAAAAAAAAAAAAAAGTGTGAGGCAGTGACAAAAGCAGATCTATTGGGAAAGAGAACAGAAGCAGAAACAGTCGGCTCTGTTATGCTCCCCACCTTCAGGAAGTGAAATTTTGATTCCCAGGAATAAAATTCTGGTTAGCACTAGTGAACTAGTGAGGATGAAAAAAAAACAGCAAGCTAGATTTTCACAGAATTTGGCAGAACAATGAACTCAATTCTAAAAGATACCTCAGAACCCCCTCTGGCCACCTACATGCAAAGATGGCAAAGCAGAAACAGAGGCAGGACAGGACATGGAGTGCAGAATTACTGGACCAGTTCTAGATGAAACATGTAGGTCCAATCTCTTCCCCCTCTGGATCTTAGTTTTTCTTCTTCTAAAATGAGGACCCCTTTTACCTTTCACTATATGGGCTGTTTTAAGAATCATACAAATAAAATATAATTTTCAAAATCATATAAAATAATGTATTAAAGAGATTTTCAAGCTTTACATTGCTATATACGTATAAGTGACTAGTATTTGCCACAAGTACTTTTCAATGGAATTTCCCCCTAACATTTTGAAATATACTGAGATACAATCCAGGCTTATGATTTTAGGATACGGAACTCCCAGAGGAGGAAATGCTTTCTATTCACAAAGTCAACAGATTCTCTAGTAGCTTAAAGTCTTTTTTAAATAGCATTTTATTTTTACAAATACATGTAAAGATAGTTTTCAACATTTCTTTTTGTAAAACTTTGTGTTCCAAATTTTTCTCCCTCCCTCCCTTAACTCTCTCTTCCCTCAGACAGAAAGCAATCTGATATAGGTTAAATATGTGCAGTTTAAAGTCTTAAAGATTTACTTAGACTATAGTGGTATTAAACTCAAATAGAAAAGGATGCTTTGGGGCCACACATTAACTTAGAAAATCACAAATGTTGCAATATATTTTTATTATTGTATTATATTTTGTTGTATTATATTTTTATTTATTTTGTAAAATATTTCCCAATTCCATTTCATTTGGGTCTATACCCACACTCCAGAGTTTTGCTGACCCTCTTTGACCTAGAACAGTGAAAGATTAAATGACTTACCAGTAGATGTCAAAGGGAGTAGTTGAACACAAATATTCCTGGCTTTTAGGACAGCTCTCAGGCTACTACACTCTGAGCTTTTCTGGGTTTGGGGTTTTCTTGGTAAAGATACTGGAGTGGTTTGCCATTTTCTTCTCCAGCTCATTTGATAGATGAGGAAACTGAGGCAAATAAGGTGAAAAAACTTGTTCTGTGTCATATAGCTAGTAAGTGTCTGAGGCCAGATTTGAATTCAAAAGATGAGTCTTTCTGACTTCAGGCCCACTCTATCCACAGCCCCTCCTAGCTGCCCTATACTCTGGAATATCTTTTTTTTATGCTAATAGTAAAAATATAACCAATTATATTTGTTTCCCCCCCATACATGAAAGAAGGCAAAACTAGTGCCACCTTTACCAGGCTACTGACTAAACATTTGGGATTTGAAACCCTGTTTGTTTCCAAGGTATTATAACTCTGTTTGCCTCAGTTTCCTCCTCTATAAAATGAGCTAGAGAAAGAAATGGCAAATCACTCCAGTACCTTTGCCAAGAAAACCCCAAATGGGATCATGAAGAGTCAGACATGACTAAATAACCATAATAACAAAGTATAAATAGGTTGCCCTAAATGGGTAACTGGGTGAAACAGATTGAGGTGAACTATACCTGCTTAGAGGGAAGGAATAGGAGGAAACAGTTGAATTCAAAACATTCCCTCCATATTGTTATATCATGTTTTATTTTAACTCAATACATTTAAAAATAAAACCCTAAAATCCTACTCCCTCAGGAGCCTGAGGCTTTCTTCCAACTTTCTGAAATGACAATAAATCCCATCATCTTGATTTAAAGTTCAAAATACTAATGCTTTCTACTCATCCATTCATGGTATGGTGGGTCTGTCCTCTTTTACTATGAATTCCCTAAGTTCTGACTTTTTATCTTTCTTTAAATACTGTTTTGAATGTTATGATTTGAGGGAACATTATCTTTTGCTGTCTATTACATACATCTGAAGAAAGGAACACGGTGAGGGAGGGAGATAGTGACATCGCTGATGCAATGATATTTCTGAAGTTATTCAGACTATAAAATATGTAATTCTTGATTTTGTTAAGTCCCATTGTGGCAGTCTGTTGTTCCATTGGCTCCAAGTCAATGGAATCATTCAGGTCATTTCCAATGACAATGCATTCCATTCATAAATTCTTCAATTCCTATTTGATCCTTGCCATTAAAGAGAAACTAAATCACCCTACTAGCAACGAGTATATTTTATAACTTTTCTGTTAGCTAAATTATAAACTCTATGAGTACATAAAGTTACCAATTTCTCCATCCCCATTTTCCCCAACACTACCATTTTATCCAGTGCCTAGCACAGAATCATGCATGTTGTAGGTGTTTAATAAATATCTGAATAATTTAATTGTTTTCCACACCCTTGAAAGTAAACTAAATTGTCTACTTTTTTGAAGTATGCCTGATGAGCATCATGCATTAGAAAAGAAAGCAATATTGTTTTTCCAATCAGAAAACTCATCAATTTCAAAGCTAAAGAATGAGATGTGATTATCTTGGTAGAAAAACAACATATCACAGCTCTTATTCACCAGTCAAATCAACTCAACAAACATTTATTAAATGGCTATTACATGAAAGGTATTAGCTATATAATGAAGAACTACAAAGTCCCTGACATCTAGGTGTTTAGAATCTAAGGTATGGAGAAAGGCTAAGGCAAAGAAAAAAATGGGGATAAGGATAAGATATAGACCCAAATTTTATGATGCAAAGTAGAATGATAGAGATAAAGAAGATATGAAAAGTTATAAGAAAATCAAGGAAGAATAGATCACTTTCATTTCAGGGACTAGAGAAAATTCCCTGAAGAAAAACCCTGAGCTGGACTTTGAAGGGTTTTAACAAGCAGAAATATGTGAAAGGAATACATTACCAGCTTGGGGGGTGAGGTAGGGATGGCATAGCTTGCAAGAAGTCACAAGAGATTCAGGAAAAAATTAAGGAAGAGTTAGTAATTAAAGTTGACTGGAATATAGAACATATAAAGGAAGAGTAAAGGAAAGAAAGCAACATTTATTAAATGTTTATTATGTGTCAGATATTGTCCTACACACTTTGAAGAATCTCATTTGATCCCCACAATGTCCCTGGGAGATAGGTGCTATTATTCTCTTCATTTTATAGTTGAGGAAATAGAGATTAAGTGATAATCCATCACATTGCTAATGCCTGAAGCTGAATTTGAATTTAGGTCTTTCTTGTTTCTGGCCCAACCGTCTGGCCACTGTACCACATGTGCATTCTAGGTGAAACATGTAAATTACAACAGTAAAAATGATTGGCACTATATTGTGGAGTCTTAAATTCCAGGGAGTCTGTATTTTAAAATATAAGCAATGGAAGCCATTGTAAAAAAATATTTTGTTAACAAGTATCAAACCTATGCATTTGTTCATTCATTTATTTATTCAATAAGTATTTATTAAGCACCAACTAGGTGTCAGTTAGAGCAATTAGGAGGTGCAATGGATAGAGCACTGGGCCTAGAGTCAGGAAGATCTGAAATCAAATCCAGCCTTAGACATATTAGCTGTATTATCTTGGGCAAATAACTTAACTCCATTTTACTTCAATTCCTCATCTGTAAAATGGGGGCACATTGGAGAAGGAAATGGCAAACTACTCTAGTAGCTTGCCAAGAAAATCTCATATACTTGTCCAAAAGGTCAGGGAGAGTTACATCTGATTGAACTACTGAACAAGAAATGTGTCATTCATTGTGATATATATTAGAGTTGCAGATATAAAGACAAAAAAAAAAAAAAAACCAATCCTTGTCAGCAAAGAGATTCTATTATATTGAAGAAAACATAAGTAAATTCAAAATAGACACAAAGTAATGGTATTTAAGTGTACCTAAGTAACTGGATGATAGATAAAGAAAGGCTTCAGAAAGGAAGAAGCAGTTAACTTGAACTTTGAAAGAAGTGAAAAGGAAGTGCATTCTAAGAACAGGGGACAGCCTATTCCCACCCACTGAGGTGCGAAATGATAGAATGTTGAGTGCAAGGAAAACCACTCAATTGTATAAAGGAGAATACATAAAAGGAAGTAATATGTGGTAAATCTATAAAAGTAGGTCAGACCCAGATTGTCAAGGAACTTAAATCCAAAACAGAGTTTGTATTTCATTCTAAAGGGAAGAAGTCCCATTAGAATTCCTTGAGAAAGGGAATGACATGATCAGATCTGTGCTTTAGGTAAATTATTTTACATGGAGTGGGGAGTGGAAAGAGAGAAAGCTAAATAAAAAGTCACTGCAAAAATCTAGTTGAGATTTGATGATGGTCTGAACTTCAATTTTGACTAAGTAGAGAGAAAGGATATGGGATATTAAAGACATAGAATTAACAATACTTGCCTCTGACTAACATAGGTGAATAAGAGAGAAGGATTAACAATGATTCTGAGATTGCAAACTTTAATGGATGGGAAAAGTAACAGAATCTAAAAATTTAATTGGCCATCATGGAGGTCTTAATCCCAAGTAATCTATGGATAGATTTCAAAGAATCCATGAACATGGATAGGGGAAAACTACATTTTACTTTCACTAAGCTTCAGCTGGAATTTAGCATTTCTTTTATTATAAGAAAAATTTTACTTTGGCTTTATTAATTCCATTTGTTTGAGAAAGCAAGCCATATCACCAGCTAAAGCTTACAGAATTTAACTGAGTTGTCAAACTTTAATTCAATTGTTTAAATGGTTAGTAAAGAAAATTTCTGGTTCCGTTTTATTATCTCCATTCACTTACGATGATCATGTCAAGTAACTAGCTTTAAGGTTAATGATTCTATTTAGTTTGCAAATTCCAGCTTTATCCCTAGAGTTTATAGTTCGATTTATAATTTCATCTCATACAGATCTTCCCCTTCTCCTATCTATTCCTTGATGAGTAAATCTTCACTTCCTACTCCTACTTGTGTAATATTCCACTGTATCCATCCTGCCTGATGTTATTAATACTTATATAAGGTTTCTGAAAAGATTGCTGGACCCCATTGTTTGGGGTTTTTTTTAATACCATGGGAATATCTTGAGCATATAATAACCACTTAGATACATATAAAACCAATTTAAATTTTCTGCATATTGAAAAGTATGATTGGCACATAACAATGAATCTTTGGACAATTTTTATGTCTACTTTAATTATGAATGTGCGCAACAAAACATTATTCCAAGAAGGTATCTACAGGCTTCATCAGAATGCCAAAGTTGCCCAAGACACAAAACGGATTAAGAACTCCTGATCCAGTCCAACCTAAGATAGTGGTCTCCTCAAGAGAAACTGGGATGCTTTGAAGATTGATGACTTGGGAAATAGAAGGGAATGATTTCCATTTGGAACATGATACATTTAAGATATTTATGGGATATCCAGTTAGAAATGTCCAACAGGCAACTAATGATTAGTTGGCTGGTTCTTGCCCTTCATTCAAGAAGACTGAAATGACATCACTATGTCATGGCACAGTGTGTCTGACTGTGGCTAATCAGACCAATATGAATTCAAAAAGCTCTTACATTGGTCAGGTACAATGAGTCCATCTACAGTGGAGATATTTCTATTGATGATATGAGCTTAGAGATGAGAAGAAAACTAGACTAATCTTTTTGACAGTCATGTTAAAGATGGATTAGAGAGAGAGAGAGAAAGAGAGAGAGAGAGAGAACTTGAAGGGAGAGGGATACCACTGACAACTAGGCTAAATTATCCATGATTTCTAAAATTCTCAATCACTACATTTAATCTGGTCACTCTCATCAGTAGCTGATTCTGGAAGTCCTCTATATGTTTCTTGAATTGAAGCATTCTGTAATGCTGTTTGTCTTTACTCTTCCTTCATTCACTTTTCAGTAATAGCAAAGAGTTACTCTTGATTCACTTTGTAGACCTGAATTAATAGGTTCACTTAAGCCTAATTCCTAACTGACCTCCATGTCACTTATAAATTTTATTTTTAATTTAAATATTTTTTAGTTTTAGATTTAACCAAAAAGTTCAGGTAACATAAAATGGAGTTAATGCATGCAAAATGGATATGCTCCTAATATCTTAGTTGTTTGATGTGCTGTGCTCTACTTGTTTTAAGCTTATTAGGCATTTAAAAGCTTTTTTTGTGCCCTAAACAGCCAATGCCATGGATTTGCTTTATAGGCTCTACTAATTCTTTCTCTAGAGAATTTGCAAATTCAATGTATACAGGGTATATGACAATATCAAGCTTCTCTCTTCACTCATGCTCCACATATCCAAGCTATTATTGAGTCTTGTTCCCATTAGAAAGTAAATTAATTATAAATAAGAATCATTCTTTCTTCTTGTAATCCCACTGCCAAGAACAGTATCAGGAACACTGTAAGAGCTTAATAAATACATGTCCACTTACTAACAAAAAAAGTCACAATGTTTGCTTGTGTGTGCTGCCTAAAAGCTGACCGAATGGAATGATAGCTGAAATCAGATAAGTTCATCATATATAAATTTCTTACTAAGTTTTTCATAGCCTTTTGGTTTTTACCAACCAAAGCAATCTTCCCCCACATTTCCATCCCATTCTTTGCAACAAGCAATCAACATATTATGTGACCAGTCCTAATACAACCCTAGAGAGCTAGCATTAAATTACCTGTCCTTTGAGGGATACCCACCCATTCACTACTTATCTAGGTTCTTCATCTCCAGGAAGATTTTTTGCTTTGACTCTTCTTATTTATTTTCCTCACAGGTGTCTTCTGAAGGAATTGGTGAAATGCTAAATGAATTACTTGGATTTGTAAAGCTCTAAATAAATTATCACACTTTTTTGCAGGATTGTAGTTTGAATATTTATTTACTTTTATATAAAATGTCAGTTGGCAAGAGCATAATTTTTCTTTTCCTCTGAGAAGATATGGAGGTCTAACCCTCTCAGAGTAGGTTTAATCAACTCTATACCATTGCGGTGGTGGTATTATTATTGTTCAGTCATGTCTAAATCTTCATGAACTCATTTTGGGATTTTCTTGACAAAGATACTGAAGTGATTTACCATTTTCCTCTCAAGTTCATTTTACAGTCAAAGAACTATGGCAAACAGGGATGGTCACAGGTTAGTGAGTTAGTAAGTAACATTATATGATTCCTTAAATATAGATTTCATACCACTGAGTTGGCTTATCCAAAATTCTGAGGATCTTTTAATGTGCAGAAAGTTACATATTATCCCACATTCTCAAGTAGAGTTGCTATATCTAATAGCACGGTGTTAGTAACTCATGCTACTAACCCATAAATTGCAGGACCTAATAAATTGCAGGACCTAATAGATTTATATTGATGTAGTTAGCTTCTGCAACAGGAGTTCCTTATAGTCTTGAAATTACATGTCCAGTCAATACTTATATATACATATATTGTATTTTATAATGAATACAAGGTTACTACTATTAATAGCTCACATTGATACTACACTTTAAAGTCTATGAAGCACTTTCAATAAATTATCTCATTTGTTTCTCCCTGCAGTCCAGTGAAGTAGGTTCTATTATTTTGTCCAATATATAAAGAGATTAAGTGACTTGCCCAGGGTCACACAACTAATAAGTGCTTAAGTCATTATTTAAATCAAAGTTCTTGACTCCAACTTCACCACTGTAATTAGTTGAATTTTTTTTTAATTTCAGCTCTTTGCCCCTTTGATTTTCTAATTTGCTTTTAACCCATCTTGCTAGTTTCTTGAGACAGATTTTCATGTTTTAAAAGATGCCTTTTTAATCCTAATAAACTTTCATACTTGTCTGTTTAATCATGCCAGCTTTACTGTCCCCTTTTTCTTTTTTGTTTTTGGCTCAGAGGTATATAAACCATCTGTGCCTCTAAAACAGTTTTCTTAAATAGCCTCCAGGCAGATTTTATGGTTTTAAAGTTTTTTACTTTAACCTTCAGCCTGCTGTTAGCCATTTTCATCACAGTTTTAAAATCAGCCTCTTTTGGAGGTGATTGTCACTGTGTGTGGTTCTCAAGGCTATTGAGAAGGAAGCAAACCTATGATGATTTCCAACTTAATTGCACTATGGCCACCATTAACCAAGATAGGATAGTCTTTTGCTCAGGGTGTGTTCAGGCTGAACATAAAAAAAGATCATCATTTTTCTCCTGTGATGATTTGACATCCTGTTTATCTGTTTGGAAAAACTATCATTTAGCAAAACTGTGTCCATCAACCAGTTAGCATAGAAAAAACCTAAAATCTAGAGCTCTTTACCTGCCCATTTATCTGTCTCTCCATATCTAAGAAGCTTGTCTACATAATTCCAGGCACTAAAATGAGACACTAGGCTAGAACAAAGACTCCAAAGAAAAGAAGGAGAACTCTTCCTCCCCTCCCCTACACACCATTGTGTTATGTTATCAGCCATTGCCATTTTGCTATTTTGTTTCAATTTTACCTCTGTATTCTTGACTGGGGACCTGAGTGATAATTACATTTAGTGTTTCCTAGAATTTGTGATCACCCAATGTTCATCTCCACCCTTGAATTAAATTTTGATATAGCTCTATGGTACCTTACATGTACAATGCAGCTGTCTCTTCCTCCCCCACCCAGGGTGTTAATCTACCCTTTCTGTGGCTCTCTTCACCAAGAAGCCACTTATCTCATTTATTTTCAATCACCCAGCCACATTTATCAGACACTAATTATACCACTCTCCTTTTCCAAAGCAAAGCTTTTAGCTTTTCTCTTTTCTTTGTTGTCATTGTGGCTTATTTTATGCAGGCATTTGATCATTAAAAACAGCATTTTTAAATTTATTTACAAAATGCATTCATTACCTTCATGAGTTAATGAATTGTCAAAACACTCCGTGATGTGAATCAGTATTACTGTCACAACTCTAGAGTCAATGATATCGATTGTAAACTCCTAGAGGGCAAAAAACTGCATTATATACATTGATTCCTTATAACCATATAAATACATATACACATACATATATGTGTGTATGTGTGTGTGTATATGCCTTTAATTAATTCCTTCATTCAATAAGCAATTATTAAATGCCTCTAATGGGCCAACTAGAAGGGGGATCACATATAGGCAGTGCTTGACCTTAAGGAGCTCAAGTTTTATTGGAGAAGAATTACTACACATTTTAAGTAAATTCAAAATCTAGAACAAAGGTTTTTTTTGGGGGGGAAAGGGAAGTAGCAACTGAAGAAATCAGAGTCAAATTTTCAGCACTTAATCTAAGCTTTGAACAAAGATAGGAATTCTAAGCAGCACAAGAAAGCAGAGTTTCCAGGACAACTGTGGGGGATAACCTATGCAAAGGCATCGATGAGAGATAGAATGTCTATATGAAAAAAAGCAAATAAACCTGGAAGGCAGAATGTATAATGGAAAGTAGCACGTAATAAGTCTGGAAAGGTAAGATAGAGACAGATTGTGAAACAAGTTAAATGACAAATGGAAGAATATGTCATTTATCCTAAAGTCAATTGGGAGCTACTGGGAATTTCTCAAATAAGAGAATGACAGTGATCAAACCTGTGCTTAAAGAACAATACTTTAATGAATTGTCAAATGTCTAATATGCTATTTTGCTACCAATAGTGGTACCAAAAGTACCAATGTGGAGGAAGGATTTGAGAGGGAAGGTAGAAGAGGCATTAAAGTCAGGGACAGCAATTAGAAGATGTTTCAGTTGTCCAAACTAAGCAATGGCCATTATCAGTGGAAAGAAGGGAACAGGTGTGAGAGATGTTGTTGAGGTAGAATCTATCAGATTAGTCACCTGATTGGAAAGGGATAGTGAAGGAAAGTTATGAGTTAAGGCTGACTGTGAGATTGCCAACCAGGGTGACCAGAAGAATAATAGTACCCTCTAAAGAAATAAGGAAACAAAGAAAAGGGAGAGGTACTGCGTTTTGTGTTGAGTTTGAGATGACGACTGGAAATATTTTGCTCTCTGCTAATAGTTTTAGATCCACAAACTCGTAGAACTATTTATCTACTGAATGATGGAATCAATGAAGTTACTAGCTCAGAGCACTGACAAAACTAGGATTAGAATTTGGCATTCCTACCTCCAAGGTTTTACAGTCCTATTCAAGGGGACCCAAACTTTAGACTTCCAACTCATTAAAGTCTCACTGCTCTTTCAAAAAGATTCCTTTTCCTTGCTATGATGAAAGCGTGCTACAATTTAATAGATCAAGTTCCCAAATATCCACATAAGGATTAGCTTCATAACAGATTCTTTGTAAGCAGGACAGCTTCAGAAGTACCCTTCTGAACAATCCAACAACTTCAAATGACTTTCCAGACTGTCCCAGAATGATCTACCTCCCCACAGGACAGTCTTGGACCAGTGCCAAATCTGCTACTGAAGCTTAATAAAGTTATATTGTATATTATTTCCTATTTTTAATTAAATGTATCATTGCTCCTCTTCATGAGTGAGAATAATTGAGCTAACTGTAATTATTTTCTCTTGGCCCGACGCAGCTTCACTTGTTTTATAGAATCTGACCAGAATGAAAAAAGAATGGACTGAAACACAAACCCTTACCCTAGGGTTACCCTTCTTCCCAAATGGCACCACAATCTAAATAATACACACTACACCATCTTTTTAATAATGAATCTAGAGACAGTTGTTACTTTATATGAGATAAATGGCTTTTTGGTAAAGCCTGTGACAGAACAGCAAACTTATCTTTTCTATCTCATAATCCATACTCAGCCTCCAGCTTACTCATAAGGAAGCCTAGTGGAGGTTATCCTTCAAAGGGTATTACTGTAATTTAGGAAAAGCTATTTAACTTTTCTTGGTCTCAGTTTTTCCCAAAAGTCAAATCAGAGTGTTGGGCTGGGCAATGTTTGGAGTCCTTTCTAGGTCTAAATCTATTATCATCTGACCTTTGCCTCTTTTCCTATGAGTATAAATTAATAACTAATTTTCATCATCAAACTATTGCTTCTTCTAACAAGTTTTTTATTTATATTAAGTCAAATTAAAGATCATTGACTCTGGAGCCAGAAGACCTGGATTTAATTCCCACTATTTCTTGGGAAACATTGGGAAAATCACTTAACCTGCCTAGACTTACCCTTCCTTATTTGAAAAAAGAGGATATAAGGTTAGATTGTCTCTAACACCATGCTATAGATATGCTCTTAGGATCCCTGTATAGGTATCTCCTATAAATTAAGCTGCTTCCTCTCATCTTAACACATTTAGAATTAGTAGCTTACATTCATGTTGGATTTGGGGTTTTGCAAAGTAGTTTAATGTCCCTTAGGACTTCATCAATCCTTATGTATGTTGTAAATCTTCCAATGAACTCATGAGTCCCCAGTGCCCAATTTAGGTTCTATTGGTTGCTTATAATTTCAGATGCTAATATCATTGGTGGGCTCAAATGAAAGTACTTAGTCTTGTCATACTAAAATCTGGGTCTATGCAGAGAAATGAAATAAGGGACTTAATTTTCCTCCCCTCCGATGCCATACACACACACATACATATATGCACATGCATGTGTGTGAGTGTATACAGATATGTACACACATACACATACCCATACACATATACACACCCATATATATGAACTGGTTATGCATACTTTTGGTACTGGGCAATTTTTCATAATTGACAATAAATGTTTGTTGAGTAAAATGAACAACAACAAATCAGCAATCTCCTTTTCAAACTCATTCATCTTAACTATATTTGGAATGCTATAGATATGAATACCCTATTTTAATCAAGACATGTTAAGCTGGAGAGTTTTCAAAGTGAGGGTGACTAGGATAGCAAAGAAATTAGACATCACGGCATGTGAAAAACAAGTTGAAGGAACTGATCATGAAGAAGCTAGATGGCACACTAGCCAGATATTTACTAACAGGGTAAATTACTTTTGTTCACTTTACTAATATTATAACACCTACTTCCCAGAGTTGTATAAGGATTAAATGAAATAATGTTTATAAAGTACTTTGCAAATCTTAAATTGTTATATAAATTATAGTTACTAAAAGGAAAATTTTCTAACAATTAAAATCATCCAAAAATGAAATGGCTTTGGAGGCAATAGTCCTTCCTATTCCCTCTTCCAGATATCTTCAAAAACAAAACAAAACAAAACAAAACAAAAAAACTGAAGGATTACCTTCACTCAATATTGAGTATATTCAAGAAGATATTTCTGGTATGGAATTAATGTGATGACCTTTGAGATTCTAGCCATTATCTTGGCTAGAATTAATGATGTGATTTTATTTGGATACATATCTACAAAATTTAGAATTTCTAAATACCAAGTTAATGAGAACTAAGTATTAACTAATATAAATATCTGCTTTCAAGTAAATAAATCCCTTACTCTGTTCACTTAATTTCTGCATCCAAAAAGTGTTGACATCATCATCTTTATTTCCTCACAAACACCTTCAGAGGTGATTGTAACTAAAAATCAATCCTCTCAAACATTGTAGTTGTAAAACAGTTTTCGAAGTCCAGTCATGAATTTAAAAAAAAATTTTTTTTCATAGACTTTTCAAGCAAGCAAATTATCTGAAGAACAAATTAACATGTAAATTAACATGGCAGCTGGGCCCCAAATGACAGTGCACTAGGCGTGAAGTCAGGAAAACCTGAGCTTGAATTTGACCTCAGACATGTATTAGCTGTGTGACCACAGACAATCCCTCTCTGCCATAGTTTCTTCTACTATAAAACAGAGAAAATAATAGCATCTGTATCCCAGAGTTCTTGTGAGGTCAAATAAAATTTTTAAATGCTCTTAGCACAATGTCTAACTCAAAGCAGGCATTTAATAAATGCTTGTCAGTGCCAGTTATAGGTTTGTATCCCAAAGTAATTATAAAAAAAGGGAAAGAACTCACATGTACCCAAAAAATGTTTATAGTAGTCCTGTTTGTAGTCACAAGGAATTGGAGATTGAATGGATGCCCATGAAATGGCGGAATAAGTTAAGGCATATGAATATAATGGAATACTATTGTTCTATAAGAAATGAAGAACAGGCAGATTTCAGAAAAACCTGGAAAAACTTACATGAACTTTTGCTGAGTGAAGTGAAGTGAGCAGAACCAAGAGAACATTTTACATAATAATAGCAAAATTGTGTGATGATCCACTATGACAGACAGCTCTTCTCAGCAATACAGTGATCCAAAACAATTCCAATATGATGGCAAATGTCAAAATGTTAGAAAAAGAACTATGGAGACTAAATGCACATCTAAGTATTTTCACTTGTTTTTCTTTTTCATGGTTTTTATTTTCCTTTCCCTTTTGTTCTGATTTTTCTTTCACAACATGACTGATATGTCAATATGTTTAAGATGTTTACACATGTATAACCTATTCCAGATTGCTTGATATCTTGGGAAGGGGAGAGGGAAGATAAATCAAAATTTTACAAAAATAGATGTTGAAAACTAACTTTATGTATAATTGGAAAAAATTAAGAAATTAAAAACAGCAAAGACAAAAAACAAATAAAATTTTAAAATAAATAAATACTTGTTTTCTTTCTTTCCAGTGCGTGACATATAGTAGGTGATATATAAATGTTTATTTCTTCCCTTTCTCCCATTTCCTTCATGGGTTGTTCAAGATGACCTCTGAAGTCCCTTTCAATTCTGAATTTCTGTTATTTGTTTTCCTACTCCTTATTTAACACTTTCTTCCCCCTCAAACCATTATGTGTATATGCACACATAAAGTTAGCATGTTATATCCCCCTATAGAATGTAAACTCCTTGAGGCAAGAAGCTACTAATGACTTTCACTAAGAAGGAACCTAATGACACCAATTTTAAAGGTTCCATGGTTGATTCAAAGAAGATAATATAAATAAAACACTTTGCAAGGCCTACAAATGTTATTGTTATTGTTGTTGTTTTATCAATTCAAACTCATTATTCCTACAGAGGAAAATTCAGCAAACCTAATCCACTTTTGCAAAGGAAAAAAAGTCAGATAGCTAGAAGGGTTAACTAGCAACAGCTATTTGTTGGAGTCTAAAAGAGAAATGCAATAATAAAAGAGAAAACCAATTTTAAACTAATTTCATCAATTCAGATGCTTTTATTTTTTAAAAAAAGTCAATTTATTAAAAGTTAAAGATGTCTTTTCTCCAATCAAATGCAACCACATATTTTAAAAATAAATTTCTATTTATTTATAGCAGCAAATGTACAACATACAATATGCCTACAAATTTTTTTTAAATCAGTCTAATAAAGCACATGGGAATAGGAGGAGTATTACATATTCACTAACCTTATGTTTTGTTCTAGTAAAAAAATGAATTAAACAGAAAATTCATTAGTGTCTGAATTTATTATGGGAACTGCCCTTTTGTGAACCCTTAACTACAGTGGACTAATGAGCTACGTTCCACCATGGAAAGATTAATAAGGGCTCTCTAGTACTAAGAGATTTAACATTTTGAGGATTTAGCCACAAACAGATCTTCTTTCCCTTTTAATTTTTCATTTTGCAGATGACTCATAATGATACTACTTGTCAGCTTAAGTATCCTAATTTTTGAGAAAAGTCAGTTCTTTAAATAAGTTTTACTCTTTTTTAAAATTCGTAGTATAAAAATCATCCTACTAAAGTAACACTTTGGGAATTTTGTTTCCTTGGGCCAAATTCTCTCAAATACCTGGTGGTAGAAGCAAGCTACTAAGCCTCTAAAGAATAAATCTGGCCACCTGTCCCTTAGCAATGAAGAGATAATATAAATTCTGTTAGATTGTAATGTGGGAATACTGACTTTCTCTATCCTCTGAAATTGTCTTTATTTAAGAACTCCATTTAACAGGAGTATTTATAGTGAAATGCAGCACAGTTGCAAACATCTTTGCTGGATTCACTGACCAATTGATCTCCCTCCTAATGCTTACAGGACTACAAGTCTCCTACCTGTATTTACAGAAGATATAGAAAGCTGATGTATAACCCTCAAAAGCAACTGGGAAATATTTGATTGTACTGTTTGCAGATCCATCTTGGGTATGGATTACAACAAAGGGCATTTTCCCTCTTGTGAGTTTCCACTGATGAAATAGACACAGTGGAAAACTGCAGCATCCTATTATTTGTTGGATATTAATCTGAAAGCAAAGGGACACAGGACCAAAGGAACAGTTTATATACTACTTGCTTGTTTGCATTGTCAGTCCAGAAACAATATAAGAGAAAATACACAAAGGCATACATGTGTAAATGAGTTATAGATTAATTTTCTGAAGGGATTTTTTTTTAGATACAGTCATGGTGGATCTGAATCTTAGGAAGTGATGGAATAAATAGCCTAGATGTAAATCTTCAAGTTTATTATACCAAAATCTCTAAAGCACCTAAAAGCACACCACCTGCCCCTCTCCAGAAGGGCATTCAACTAAGCATTCAACATTTTTTTTAACAAAGCTGTCTGATCAAATAGAAAATAACTACAGGAAAATAATCACAGTGAAACAGGACATTGTTTCTTCCTTGATTACTCTGCAAAGCTCACCCTCACCCCCCTCCCCCATAGGACATTATTTCTTCCTTGGTCATTCTAAAAAGGTTGCCCCACACATAAAATCTGTGCCTTCTCCTTTCTCTGGTACTCATTACTAAGGTGTGATCACACCTCTTTTAAATCAGATGGAACAGGTTTCTTTTGGATTAACTCAACTCATCTTTTAATGTGAAAAGAATATGGAAAGGAATGATTATATAATTCTTTTGTTGCACAGTTGGTATGCAAATGAAAACCCTGTTACTGGCAAGGTGAGAGATGTGGCAGTGCAGGTGTCTGGAAGAAGAAAGAGGACACATCAGATAATTAGATTTCTTCCTGGCAATTTGTTTGACTGAAATTCCTACTACCCAAACAGACAGCCAGACCATGAACCCCAAACAAGCACATTCATCAACCTACACAATACTGACCAGCATACAATGTGGCTGATGCAACCTGACACTGTTTAAGGGCAAAGAGAAACCTGCCTTTTAGATAGATTGGATAAACCCTGGCCAATCAGAAGAGAGAGGAAGAAAAAAAAAAAACAATTTCAATTTATGGCACTAAATAGCCACAGATGGTTGGTAAGATACCTACTGTGCCTGAAAGCTAATGAGCCTACACATGTGCCAACAGCCACTAGGCATCCCATGGTGACCCCATTCAGGTTTCAGAGCCTGCTGCCATTACCATACTCCCACTCCAACATAACCAACCATAAATGAATCTTTAACACAGATTGGTACTAGAATTGATTTGGGTTTTCAGTCATCCTCTTTTCTTTAAATTTTAACCTTCAAAATCATGTTTGGTATTTTAAATCTATTCTGGGTGGTGGTGGAATTTGTATGATGTTAGGTTTCATTTCCATTAAAAGAAAATATAACTATTTATACTAGAATATCAAGATTGTAAAAGCAATTTTGAAAGATTTAAGAACTTTGATCAATGCACTGAGTATCATATATTAGTGGGATCTGATCAATGAGTATCAGAAGAATGGTGATAAATAATGCTACCCACTTCCTAACACAGAGGCAATGGACTAATAGCCATAATGAGAAAATGTTTTTGGACATGGACAATATGGGAATGTCTTCTTTGATTACTTATTGATTAAAAGGATTTTGTGGTTTTCTACCCCCACCCTTCCATGGAGGTAGAGGAAGGGGGGAGAGTAAAATAGAAAAAAACTAACACTTGATAATTGGAAAAAAAGTAATTTAAAAAATAAAAATATTCTATATATCAAAAGAAAAATAAAAAATGAACCCTAGGAAAAACAAAGTAATTAACAATCTTTTGGCCCCAATTTAGCACTCTATCTTTATCTCACTCCTGATATAGGTAGGAAAATTCTCAAGATTCTGCATATTTTTCCTCCAAAACTTCCAAGTATCTTCAGGGTCTCTTGAGTCTCATATCTTGGACTAAAATTTTTGTCTTTCCAACAAAAACGTGCTTACAAAGTTATAGTCCCATCATATACTTCTGCTATTGCTTATCCCAGTTGGCCATTTGTAGGAGTTATCAATATTCCATTAAATATTTCAACACACCAGAGAATGAGAAAGCAGGTGGATTTGTAATGCTTACCCCCCCACACTAAAACCTCCTAAGAACTTCTTTGTTTGCTATAACCAACAGGGAATTGTGACACTGGCTTATTTTATAGGACTAAGACCCCATACAGCAACCTCCATACTAAAAAGCAAGACAACCCACTAGCTTTAATGAAAGTTCCCAAAGCATCTGCAAAGACAAAATAATACTATCCTAACAGGACAGCCAGAATGACCACCATCATTCACTGCAACCTCAACAGGCATCTAATTAAAACAAGGTAAATCAAAAGGAAAAATATTGACTCCCTAAAAGCATTTATAAATGTGGCAAAGCTTTCTTTAGAACAAAAAGCCAAAATGGGGCTGGTAGTTTGAGCTTTTGAATGTCAGGGGACATTAATTGTGTCTAATCTTTTGAAGCCATTTTCCAAACTTATATGAATGATAGTCATTTTGCAAATTAAATTTTGCAGGTGTTAGAGGAAAAAAGGCAGCAGACAGATTTTTGTCATTACTCATTGCCTTAACTGGGAGATCGTTAAATATTTCTTCTGCACTGCTAGGTTGTATAATTAAGCCTGAAATGAAGAAAACTTTGCCCATTAAGTTTTCAGTTTTAATATCAAAGAGCAATATTCCACATCTAGCTACAATGTAGCTCCAAATAAGCAATATGATGACATAGATTAATTAGAAATGTGTTCTTCCAAAGATGACTTCTCTAGATTTATTATTCTACTTCATATTCATGACTAGTTTTTATTTTTTATACACAATTTGAAAGTATTAGAAAGAGTTATTTAACATATTGTATGTAGTAGGTAAATTTATGCTAACAATTATTACAATTATAGCCATACTTATATGGTGTCATTTGCAAATGCTTGAAAATTTCCAAACACTTGAAAGAAAAATTTTTTAAATATGTCAAGTTGCTCCCATTGAGCTTCAATCCAGCTGTTTAATAGCCACCTATTTTTCTTACTATGATGGCCAGCTGAGAAAAGAAAGCTAAAAGCGAATTGAATTGAATTCACTTTTTTCCAATAGTGAATTGATCTTAATTGAATTGATGAATTGATTTCTGAGAAAAGAAAATCATGATATGATGGTCTACTTATCAAAGAGGTAGCAATGTATTCTGCCTCCAGACAGTAGGAGAAACTAGAAAAGGGTCAGAAAGCATAGTAATTTTTAAACTGAGAGAAGTTATCAAATTATTGATACAAAAAATTGAACAATCATCCTTCATGACTCAAGCAACTATTTTCTTTGAGTTTATAACTTGGGGGATTGTGTTTGTGGAAATTAACTCAAACGACAATAAAAATACAAACTTTTTTCTAGTCAGTTTTCTTAAGGGTGCAGTTATACAAACCAGTAACAGGATGTTTGAAAATTTCTGCTGCCTTTGAACCCAAATAATGTGTGCCTCTTTTCTTTGCAAAGGGACAAAGGATTCTGGGAGATAACTGTCAGAGACAGAACTACTTAGTGTTTAGTGATGATGTTGGAAAGAAAACAGGTGATAAGGTGCACCTACCAAATAAAACTAAGCAATAGTTTCAATATTTCATGTAAAAGTGAAATAAGTTGAAATATCAAGCTGAAATAAATCTAACAACAAGACCCAGTTGGAAGCTTTTCTAGGTTCTTTTCTATTTATGGCCAATTTTTAAAAAAGAAATTCTGTCCCTTGTATATGTCCAATAAATGCACATAATAAAATTGACACCCATGTATACTTAATGCTAACTCTTCCCCACCCAACAAACGGGGCATTCACAAAGGTTTAATTGTTTCATTGAACCACAGTCTCCAAAACTAAGTCATCAGTGGAACCATTTAGGAATTCAGATTCTACATAATGAAATTATGAATCAATACAGCCTTTTTTAAAGATCCAATATCCTGAAATGTGTGAGCTAGTAATTAAATTCTTAACTATATGCAGCTGTGATTCTTGGGCCCATATTAGCAAAGTATTTAAATAAGCATGTAGGATACAGCCTGAACATTTGTGATAAACCAAACAACTCCAAACCCTAAATCATCTCAGTAATGTCACAAGAAAGGGGATATGAAAATAGGTAACACTATCACCTCCAAATACCAATGCAGTAAAGATTTAACTTGTTACCAATCTGCATTAGCTTGTGTATATGTGTGTAAATATATATAAAAAGATACATACATACAACATATATATCATATATTATAGGCAGCATATAGATATATAGATATATAAGTACTTTATATATATATTCTACATTCTAGAAAGTATAGAATTTATTCCATATTCTAGATATATATGCATATATATATATATTCTCTAAATTGCTCAATAAGAAAAAAAAAGGAACTAAAAAAGGTTCAGTGAATTTTCAGTTGGCCTTTGTTTTGAGTGAATTTTTCTGCTCAGAAAATCAGCTTTTGCCCATATAACTAAGTATTTATGAAAAGCATGGTGGGTAGCTGCAGGAACAGCTGTCCAATTTACATTCACAAATGCAGGTGTTGTTCATACACAAAACTGAGGTCAGCTGAAAAATCTGGCTCTTAATTAGCTACCTTTTCTAGTAGAATTTTTCTTAGTGAAATTCTGTGTATAATTTAGGTTCAAATTGGAGACCTCATTTTTTTAGATCCTACCAAGCCATCAAGCTGGAAATCGTCCATCTTTGTGAATCGTAATTTACAACATGTTTAATTTCACATGCTTTATCTATATAACATGTAAGACAAAATCTTATTCTATATGTAAAGTTGGTTTTTTCCCTTTTTTCTCAATGTTTCTTTTCTATTTATGTGAAAGAATTTTGCTCCTCCCCCACTGGTTTAAAAATTGAGAAAATGTGCAATCATAATAGGGTCTTCTTTTCAACTTTTGAAAGTGATACAAGATTTAAGTGCTCTATCTGCTATTGTTTCAATAGAGGGAAGCCCCAGAGCTTATTACAGCACTTCTTAGAAACGACAGAACAAGGAACAGTGTCTAATACAATCCATTAGGAAACCCAAGCCTTAAATCAAATGACCACAGAGCCCTCTCAGTTAACAGAAATGCAGCAGCTGTACATATTTACTGTAACGCAATGCTATATTGTTGCAGAGATAACGCTGTTTAAAAAAAATGAATCCAGCATGTGATATGTGACCAGCTTATTCCTCAATGTGCAAAATGAGAAGGTATAGAGTATTATTACTTTTGGAATACATAAATAAGCATTAAGATCATAGAAAAGACAAGTATTTTGTGCTGCTAAACTCGGAGAATCCTTTGACAGGTCACTGGATTAGAAGAAAATCAAGATAGTTCCTGGCTTTTGCTTTGATTTTAAAGACCTACACTAATCACTACTTGCCAGGAATAAGACATCAGTACCTGCCTATCCCTACTAGTATTTGTCCTAATTCCATAGTATTTCTACAAATATGCTAAATAGTACTTTTCATATTCATCACAGTTCACCATCAATCAAGCACACAGGATATGAAAGATGAATTAAGATCTATGCTAAATCTTAATCTAAATCTTATCATTGCTAGTGATAATGCCCTGTGACATTCTGCCAAAAAATATATATTGCTTTTCCTCCAAAAAATTTAAATAGCTGAAGTAAAACAAGCTGTTGGTGGAGACATCCATGTAAGTTTCTAGTATCTTGCTAATCTCATTTTTCCTGCCTATTCTCATCCATGCAATTTGTCTCAAGCAGTACACCAAGATTCAGAATACTACCCAGAGCCTTTCAGATTTGCCGAAAGAAAAAAAAAAGTTCTGTGGTGATCTCTTTGAATGGCATAAATAATATTTTGCTATGGAGAATCTGGTCATATAGAGAAAAAGAAATGGGGTGATTCCTACTATTTTCACCATAACATTCTTAACAATGACCAATAAGAACCATGATTTCTCCAAAGTATATTTAAGTCTATATCACAAAGTTATTAGCATCTTGTCTCCCCATTAGATTGTAAGCTCCTTGAGGACTGTTTTTGATTTTGTGTGTGTGTGTGTGTGTGTGTGTGTGTGTGTGTGTGTGTGTGTGTGTTTATATCCCCAGTACTTAGCACAGTGCCTGGCACGTAATAAGTACTTAATAAATACTATTTGACTTGTTAACTACTTACAGGAAATCACTTTTTTCCATATTATAAGTGAATGTAAAAGAGCATTTCTCTCCCTAGATCTCTTAACCCCTCACTGACTTCTGCCAAAGGACAGAAATTCACTCTATTGAGTTTTGAAAGGAGACTCTAATGGATTTCTTTATTAGCCTCTCTATTGTATGAGCCTGATCTCAAAGATATCTAGGAAAACTCTATTCATTGGACATATGCAGCCCAATTCTTTAAGCATTATGTTTTGGGGCAGAATTATGTGACCCAAATTGGCAAAGGAGGGTGATATTTTGCTACAGTGAAGTTCCTTAAAAGGGAGTGATCCCATAATGAGAAATTCAGGATTACAAAAAGGAGATTTCTTTAATTTTTTTAAAGGACAGAATTTGATCCTGAATTATGGAAATGACAATGCTTAGCAAAATGTGGAAGATTTTATAAATTAAGAAGGCTTTATAGATCAATAGAAAACAATCAAGAGCTTGCAGTATCTTTCAGTAATTAGTGGCAAAATGCCATAGTTCTTCAAAGACTCAGAAATTAGGTTGTTTGTGTTTGTATTTGTGTGTGTATGTATGTATGTGTGTGGTAATAGAAAAACCATGCATTCAATTTCGCATAAACAGTAGTTTAAAATATTCTAACAATGCATTTTTCTGTCCTGGGCTATCTTTTTTTTTCTATTTTATGGTTATTTTGCTTTGGGAATCCAAATGCATATATCATGAAAATATTTCATGATGTAACAATATTAAAATGTTTAATAATGATTAGAATGGCTCTTACTATGATGGAAGCATGGGGCATGTCCATCAAACCTCAAGTATGAAATCAGTGAGTCAGAAATTAGAAAGAAGTAAAATGTTCCCATCTGGGAATGCATTAAATTATAGACAAAAGGCATAACTGCATAGCTTAGGAACCTAATGCCTTATTCTGCATGGGGACTCTTCATGGACTATTTTTATATATACAGGATATCTTCTGTCAAAATAGTATTCTGATCTATTTTATGGTATCTACTTATTTTGTCCTCATCAAGTTCATCCATCCTCATATGACTCAAACAACAAGGCAGAAAGTGAGGGACAAGTTAATAAAGATTGCTTACCAATAAAGTTTAAAATGAGAGAGAGCGTGAACAAGAGGAAGAGCAAGAGCAGGAAAGGAAAGAAGGGAAGGAGGAAAGGAAAAGGAGAGAGAGAGAGAGAGAGAGAGAGAGAGAGAGAGAGAGAGAGAGAGAGAGAGAGAGAGAGAGAGAGAGAGACCCAAAAAAGTACACAAATATTTTCAGAAACTAACACACACTAGCATATTAAGCTCATGATTTAAACCTGGCCTGTGGCAATGCTATGGTTTTCTCTATAGTTCTCTTACCTTGTTCCTCTTGAAGTATGCTCTTCGGCAAGCTGCAAAGCACTTCTCACTGCAGAAGCTTTTCACCTCACTTCCCATACTCAGGGAATATCGCTTGATTCCCACTTTCTGGCACCAGGCACACATTATTTGTACATTTGACACATCATCTTCTATAACAAAAGTATAAGAAAAATGTTGACATCAAAAGCAAACAACCCATCAGACTTACACACACACACACACACACACACACACACACACACACACACTCCCCTTAACAAAAGTGAATGGGGGCATATGGATACTATAGTATCACAATTTTCTAATAGTGCAGGATGGCTCCTGGACTTTTTTAGGAGATTTTCATGCTCCTAGGTTGCTGGAGGAGATGGCTTGCATACAAAACAGAGCATGACAAAAAAGCTGCCGACGGTCCTAGGGAAGGGGGAGGTTAGCTCCGTTTAAGATACCTCCCTCTGCTCCTTGAAACTAGCCTCAAAATTAATGAAGCTTACAAAGTAACCCCATTCCTAATCGGGCATTGCTTAGATCTGATATATTCTGCCACATCATTTCCTCAGCAAATGCAAAAGACATCATCTACACAGCATAGCTTTTGAGTAATATTAACTTCTTGTGCATCTTTGAGCTGTTAGGAACTGAGAGAACATTCTCCTTCCAAGTGGATATTCAAACCCAAATGTACAATATTCCCAATGACAATAATAGAAGCATTTTGACAGATCTTTGCATTTAGCAACAAAGGGGAAGATCTGAGGGGTCACATCCTGGATATATAAGAACTCTCTAATAATTAAGATTCTATGCACACTTGGCTTTCTGAATAAGCTATGAAAAATACAACCTTTTGGCACTGGTTTCACTATATGGAAATTAGATTTAATATCAACTATTAATCAGATCAGTTTTCCTCTCATCAGGGGAAGAGTGGTGATCATATGGCCCATAAGGACTGAGGTCATGTGGCCTTACAGAATCCTTTTCTAACTTCATTTCCTGACTATATGTCTATGAAAATTAAGTTTAAAAGAAAACTGGAATGTTGGGACTAGGTAAAGCTTTTCTGCCTTTACCAAGTGAAGCACTTCTATATCACAAAATTCTGTTCGATTTTGAGTTTCTTCTCCTCCTCTCAGTTGATGGTAGACAAGAAGGCATGCTGTTATTAACCAGCTTTTGTCTTCCCATATGGAATCATTTTTAAAGGCTAAATCAGAGCCCTTCCTATGGACTTGAACGGCAATCACAGGATCCCCAGCTATCTAGGGCATTCTCTGTTGTCTGATTTCTGAGCAAAACCCCTCAAAGACTAATTGCTAAAACAGTCCTTGGTCCATGAGTTGTTGACACATTCATGGTTCAGAGAGTCTGTCATACAATCATCTCATTTCCTTCTGAGAGATTTGTTTTGAGGCATTGCTGTCAGCAGCCTGCAAAATTAGAAGCAAACTAATTTGTAGTGCAGCGATATGGCTTTTTTTTTCCTTGAGCATCATAACTCAGAATTACATGCTACATTTTATTCACCTTAATGGAATAAATATTGTCAGTTTAATGGGTTTTTATTCCACAAATTACATGGTGCAATTTATGGTTATGAATCAAATGCACACAGACAAAAAGCTGACCTTTTCTTTTTAATCAGACTTCTTTTATAACTTACACCTTTCTTTAATTGGAACCAAACATAGCCTCAAACTTAGTGCTCCAAATTTATTGTATTTTATAATTTACTTGTTCAAAGTCTTATATATGTGCATATATATTTTAAAATATATCACACATTTACATATTAGACAAAACATCCATGGCTTACAAAATTCCCCAAATACCCTGATTTACTTTAGAGTAGATTGAAGAGGGTTTTTTTAATTTAGTTTTAGTAATAATATTTTTAAATAACCAGTCTTCATTCCCAAAAGAACATGACTAACATCATCCCTTGCTTTATTTTTTAATTTCCCCCATTAATTAAATACATTTCAAATCTCAGATTCCTAAAAAAAAAAAAAAAAAAAAAGATGGCAGAGCAGAATGTTTCACAAATGATCCAGTGGCAATAATCTCACTGCTGATGAAATCTGAAAGGAAAAATCGAACTGGGGAAATCAGTTGGCATCACAGTTCAGTGAGGAAAGCACACTTTGAGAATATCTCCACTAATTAGGTTCCATTCCTTACTTCTCTCTTTAAGAAGTCTAGATTTTGAAGCCAAAGACAGCATTCTGAATCACTGTTATTTATTTAGCAGTACAGAATTGAAATGAGAAGAAAAAAGTGTAGTGGGCAAAATTGCAGGAAGGCCAAGTACTGAGGCTTACACAAACTGGAGCATATGAAGGATTGCTGGGATCCAAGAATTTAGTTTCATTTCCCTCCTTCATGCCCCTCATCCCATCATCATTAAATATAAGAATTATTCACTCAAACTACTTAAGGGGATGCTTTCTGACAATAAGTCTAGTGATTGAACAAGGAAGGTGTCATTTAAAAAAATATATTGTTTTGCAAACAAGCCCCATCACAGACAATATAGCAAAATGCAGCCAAAGAAATGGTCTAATTTTTTTTTCTTTATTCAGCAGTTGGAAAACTCTAAGAATGATGGTTAGCATTTGTCTTGATAAATAAGCTGACATTCCCATAAATTTCTCATTGAATTCAATTTCAGAAAGGCACCACCTTGGAAAACACTCATCAGCTTTTTATCTTTTCTGTCATAAAACTGTTATCAATTACTATCGATCCTCCAAAAATTTCATAAAAGGTTTATTCCAAAAATTCAAGCAAATGTTTTTCAGATGTCTCATTTATTCTGGTCTTCTGCAAGGCTCAGTAAATTAACACTACAGTTAGTAAACAAAGAAGTAGCTGTGATTTATTTTCAGATTAATTTTTGCAATGAATACATGACATGCAATTCTCTTACAATCTCTGAGCTGTCTTTGTATTAAATAAACTACACCCCACTTCACCACTATACCCCACAAAAAGTATACAAATCATTACTACTTAAAGCTGATGAATTTCCAAGAGGTCTCCATTACACAATTAGCTCAAACTATTAATGAACATAGCTACTCAGGTAAGTAGCTCTTTTTATTATCTTAATTTTTCTAACTTTAAGCTTACTATATAGTTTTCATTTTTCTTCCCCTAAAAAAATTCCAGCAAAGGGAAAATGATAGCTTTAATTATATCTTAAGGTTATGTAATGACATAAGGTAGGAAGGAGGGTTCCCAAAGACAACTTCAGAAATTGAACTTAAGATCTACACTGCTTAGGGTCTTCAGCCAGTATATTTTTGTAAGGAAAAACTGTAGCAAATGTCTAATGTTTACAACATTAAGTCACGTTCCCAAAGGGAACAGTTTGTGTAACAAGAAAAATTATCACTTTATAATAACTAAATATGCATCAGTCTAAAGGATGCTTCAAGTAATCATCCAAAATTTTGCCACCTCTCTAGGTCTTAATTAGGCAGAATGTTTAAGATTTTTTTTCTTTTTTTTTCAGTCTCATATTTAAAGCACTAAAAAAACTTTTCCTACTTTAAATCTCCAAAAAGAGAAATTTAAATAAATTATGACCAATATTTCTGACCAATATTTTATTCTGATTCAGTTCCAGAGAAAAGACTTAGGTGGGTCATGATTGTCATTTTCAAATACCAGTTTGCAAAGCTCTGGGTGGAGCAGAAATAGGACTCAGTAATAAAATTTAGATAAGCGGATTTCAACTAAATATAAGAAATAATAACCTTGTAATTATCCAAATTTAGGATAGTAAGTGGTAAGTTCTCCACACAAGCGGCTGGGGTAACCACTTGTCAGGAGAACTGCTTCCTCCCAAGAAGAAAGATTCTTGCTTCCACAATTTTAAAATTCCTTCTGGCACTAAGATTCTCT
Organism: Antechinus flavipes; assembly: GCF_016432865.1. Classification (NCBI taxonomy): domain Eukaryota; kingdom Metazoa; phylum Chordata; class Mammalia; order Dasyuromorphia; family Dasyuridae; genus Antechinus; species Antechinus flavipes. Next base: position 284,810,591 of record NC_067401.1, on the reverse strand, counting down.
GATGCTATGAACATTTTCTTCATTTTGATGGAGGTCTAATAAAATTATGTCACTTGTGTATGAAATCTTGAGGCTGTTTCTAAAATCTTATCTGGGTTTTCTAAAGAAGAGCATGGATAATGAGGCATCTTTCTGGATTGGGGAAGTTATAAAAATGAAAACTGTTCTATGCTATCAGATACTGAAAGAAAATAGTTGGTCATGGTAGAAAGCAGTCAGTTAGCTTTCTACTATGGAAAAGAAAATGAAAATACCCTGTCTCTTTTTCCTCTTCCTTTTGGATTTCCATGAGAATTTGTGTCTGTGGGGAAACTCAAAAAATATTTGCCACAGGAGATGCTTATCTTCTCTAACGACATATAGGATGAGTGAATTTGAATAATATTTTTGAAAGCCAAATGACCTTTTAAAATAATTTACAAGGCAGTTTTGGTTGTAGTCTTGATCATCCTCAATAGAGTGAAACAAGATTCATTTCAATCTAGCTTTCTGCAGCCATGCTTGAAGGCAGACATAGTAGCTTAGGATCTGATATTAAATTTTCCTTTTAATCTTTTTGGAGATTATTTAGTTCAAAAAAACTACAAGACCCCTGATAGTGGTGGCCCTCCAGGAACTTCTGCATGACTGACAGTGATCTAGAAATATACAGCAGGAATAATTGACAGGGTTCCTGGGCCATTTTTCACATTAAACAATAACTCATAGTAATGATGATAATAGCTGACATTAATAATTACTTACTATTACCAGGCACTGTGCTAAACATTCTACAAAGTATTATCTCATTTGACCATTGTAAGAATCCTGAGAGGTGGGTGCTATTATTATCATCATTTTTTATATCTAAGGAAACTGATGCAGAGGTTACATGATTTGCCCAGGATCACACAATTAGGAAGTATTTGAGGATGTATTTTAACTTAGGACTTCCTGTCTATAGACCCAGGTCTCTATCGACCAAACCAGCTATTCCAATCCTATGCCTTCAATTCTAATTAGGAACTGAATAAGATAAAAGAAGACTGAGATACTGTATTAATCTGTACGAAGGAAAACAAAGATATTAATAAGATAAGAACTTTTCTCATCTGTAAGAAACTGAGAATTGTCACTCACATATTCTGTGACCTGAGCAGTACATTACCCACTGACATTCTGATAAACTCTCCTGAACCATTATAAGAGCCTCCTAATATGTCCTCTTGACCCCATTTGCTGAATCTTCTGATTCTTCTTAACAGCTTTCTTATATAGAAATGTGATTCTTATTCTTTTATTCAAAAAAACTTCAATGACCAGTAAGGTTCAAATTCCTTATCCAGAGGTTTAAGGCACTTCATGAATGAGAGCCATCTTACCTTTCCAGTTTTCTTCCTATTTCAATTCCTCCCATACTCTATACTCCAACCAAACTGAACAATTTTCTCTTCCAACAACATGCCCTGCACTCTTCCTTCTCCATACTTCAACTGTGGTCTCTTCTGTGCTCGCAATATCAAATCCCACTTTTTTCCCAGTTAAATTCCTATCCAAGCCCAATTCAAATGCCACCTCCCCTATGAGGCTTTCCTGGATTCCTTCTCCCCCACTTTCCACAAGTAACATTCTTTCTTCTGCAGCATCACACAGGAGTTTTTTGAATCAATAAATGAATGAACTAATGAATGAATGAAAAATCATTTAGTAAGCCTTTACTTTTTTTCCAGGCACTATGCCAAACAATAGGGAGACAAAATGAGAGAAACAGAACTGCCAATACATATAAGGTAGTGGTGACCAGGGAAAGGGGTTTTTGTCTGGTGAATCACAGAGATGATGATCTCATCCAAAAGGCAGATACTTGGCGTACCTTTTTTCTTTAGAGACTTGCAAAACTTATCATGGATTATTATATATTATATTTATCTGTATTTGTGTTTTTTCCAATCCTAGACTGGAAGCTGGATAAAGGCCAAGATTCTGACTCTGTAAATTTTGTATCTCTCCCACAATTTAGCAGGATGAGTTTAATAAATTAAGGAATTCCTCAATTAAGGAATAAATGAATGAGTAAATAAATGAAGTCGAAATTCAAATTTAAAATGTCAACATGCCTTTGAATAAAATGTTAAAGTGGAATGTTTAGTAAATATTTTTTTGATTGATTGATTGGGAGGGAACCATATTTGAGGTCTTCAAAGCATGCCTTTAATAACTCTATGCCTGGGAAAATTGGACCTGCTGAATGCCCCACATCTGACTTGCATTAGCATAATCTATGAGCCATGTTTGACATGAAGTGACTAGTCAGAATCATGATCCAAGTCCAATAATTTATTCAGTCATCTGTTTATAAAACATATAAACACTTAAGAGATAATGTAGGTGAAATGCTTTGCAACTTTAAGGTTATATTTGTATATGAGGTATATAATTGTTAGTTAATGTCATTATTATTACAACTATTATTATTTATAATCTTTTATATGAAGTTCAGTAGCATAACTATGGGAAACAGAATGGTGTTCCTTGACACTAGTACAGTCACAATACCAGCAACAGCGCTATTCCATTGTATGAACAATAGATGACAGTAGAACATAAATATACAGCCTTTTACCTAGGTCACTACCTGTAGGGATTTTCTTTCAAGAAAATGTCTCAATCAGCATTTGAATGAAACCTTGGGGGAAGGGACCTGAGAACTCTCTCATTTTATAGATGAAGAAACTGAGACCCAGTAAGGAAATTTTACTTTTTCCAAGTTCACTTAGGACATGATTCAGATTTGAACCTCTGATCCAATTCCACAATTCAAAATTCCTTACTTTAACTTAAGGTTTATTTGTTATTGCTCACTCATATCCAACTTCTCATGACTCCCTTTGGAGCTTTCTTGGCAAAGATACTAGGGTGGTTTGCCTTTCGTCCTCCTGATCATTTTATAGATGAGGAAACTGGGGCAAACAGGGTTAAATGATTTGTTCAACTAGTAAATTTCTGAGGCCAGATTTGAACTCAGAAAAATAAGTCTTCCTGACTTCAGGACCAGTGCTCTATCCATTGCACCATTTGTTGCTGTTGTTGAAGGGCATCTGGATAGTTTCTTATCCTTTGTTAAAATGAAAAAACACCATCTTCCCATCATCCAAAAAGTGAATGGTTATAAAGTAAATTTGTAAATTACAAAATGGAGTTATTATATATTTATTGATGATGATTTATACTTTAATATAAATTAATTTATCAGATTTTCCCCAAAGGTCTTTTTAGAGCTAGGGGAATGGGCAGAATGTTAAGAAACCAAATGCTTAGAGGGCAGGAAGAAGGCACAAAGAGTAAATTGTGAGAATGTGGGTAGTTGAGCATGTTCCACCTCACAATTCTGCCTTCGGTAAATAGTTTTAGTGAGCCAAGGTCAAATGCAAGCTAAATAAAAAGAAACCATGGCACAAGGGCCAATGGTGGCAAAAGTGCCGGTTAAATCAGACCAGAATAAATATTTATTGAGCAACTACCCTATACAAAGCAGTATGTCAGGTGCTCTAATGTGGCAATGGAACACTGAGAAATAAGAACAGCACAAAGGACAGAGAAATCACAAAGAATGCCTTTTTTTTTTTTAAAGAAAAATTGATGAATAATTCCATGAGACAAAGAGACAGGCTCTTCCAATCAGCAAAGACCTTTAAAGTAAACAGAGCATTTTCTTTACAATTATTCTGTGAGTTAGGTTATGCAAGTATTATTTCCATTTATATATGAGGAAAGGGAAGATCAGAGAGATGAAGTAGATTGTCTAAGAGTAAATGGCAAAGCCAGGATTTAAACCCAGTTGTTCTGATGCCAAGATCAATGTTCTTTTCACTATGCCATATTGTCTTTAAAGTGACCATAGATTTGACCTTGGAGTGGGTCAGTTAAGTTTATTTTCATTCTACTGTCAAAGCTCCAGCTCTCTGTGTCTTGTTAATTTATGTTATCTGTTATGAAGGACGAAGCAAAAGAATATGAATAGATGAATCCAAACCCATTCTTACTATTGAAAAGAGAATAATGCATAGAGTGACCCATGACAATTGTAATAGACTTATGATGAAAAATGACAGCTACATCCAGAGAGAGAATTATGGAGATGAAATGCAGATCCAAGCATACCATTTTCTTTATTGTTGTTATTTTTTCTTTCTTATGGTTTTTTCCCTTTAGTTCTGATTTTTCTTTCACAAGATGACTAATATAAAATTATGTTTAAAATGATTACACATGTATAACCTATATCAAATTGCTTGCTGTCTTGGGAAGGGGAGGGGTAAGGGAGAGAAGGAGAAAAAATTTGGAACTCAAAATTTTGAAAACTATCTTTACATGTAATTGGAAAAAATAAAATGCTGTTAAGTTTAAAAAAGAGAATAATCCACAGAAAACAAGTATAATAATGTATAATCTCTTTCAGTTGTCCTCTTCTTTCCATTCACTAGCTACAAGTCAAGTTCAGAATTTCAATACCTCCTCTCCCCCCTATTGTAATTGCCTCCTAATTGGTTTCTCTGCATCCACTATTTGACCTCACCCACTCACTCATCCTCCATATAACTACTAAAATGATATTTCTAAATTACAAATCTGACAACTTTATTTCCTTTTTCAAGAAGCTTCAGTGGCTCCCTCTTACCCCAAGGATAAAATAACAAATTCCTCCGCTTGTCATTGAAAGTCCTTCACAATCTGTCTCCAACCTATGATTCCAGAATGATTTCACATTAGTCCTTTTCATACCTTCTGCATTAAAAACTGGAAAAAAAATTCCTCATACCAATTCCTCATATCAGTATTTCACTTCCCATTTTCTTTCTGTTTACACTGAGCATACTCCATGCCTTGAATCCTTGCCCTCTTCATCTCTACCTATTATAGTCTTTTAACTCCCTTCAATGCTTAACTCAAGTGTCACCTTCTACGAAATGCCTTTCGGGAACTTCCCCAGTTGTTTCTGCTCTCCCAACCACAAAATAACTTTGTATTTACTTTGTATGTGTACCATTTCACTTATCTATATATGTTTTATTTTCCATAATATCATGTAGGCTTCTTGAGGTCAAACATTGTTTTTATTTTTGACTTTATATTCTCGATGCATAGTATGACTTTATACATTTTTGAGAATGTGTTGAATTACTAATAATCTTGGTGATGGTAAGATGCTTTATAAATTCAGGGTATTTTTGTTTTGTTTTGTTTTTGCTGAGGTAATTGGGATTAAGTGGGCCAGAGCCATACAGGTAGGAAGTGTTAAGTATCTGAGTCCTGATTTCAGGACTGGTTCTCTGTCCACTGCACCAACTAAGTGCCCCTATGCTTTATAAATTCAAGACAACATTGGTGATATTCTTGTATCTTGCTCTCTATCTGGGATAGTCATTTCATCTTCTGAATTTTGTTGTCTGTCAAAAATAATGGTGACTCTAAAAGTCTGTGACTGCTGAAATCCTATCCTTCTGAATTTCATAGTATGCTGAGGTACAGAGCCTATGTTCCAGAAAAATCAGGAATTGTTCTCAGGACTCTCTCTACAGAATTTAAAGGAATCATGTGCTCTTAGAAATCCATGGAGGGTGTTTCTTTGCAGAGGTGGGAGGCTATGACTATGAAACATTTTATACATTGGGAAGGAAGGAAGAAAACCCACAAAACAGAACAATCCACAAAAGCCAATAAATGGCACAGAAAATTTTAGAAACTCAGAAATGTATAACATATATGGATAATATTGTATAATATCAATTTTACCTTTTAAATACCATAATAATTCAGATTTCTTCTCTGGTATTAAGGGAGAGTCAAAAAAATCTTGTGGATTTTTCAATCTGTGCTTGCCTCTCACCCCCATGATGTAAAAGAAATAGCTATATTTCATTGTATTATAGAACTCAGAATGCAAGAGAGTCTTAGCCCTTTATCCCAGGGGTTCTTAATCTGGGAGGTCTATAAATGTTTTTTAAATGACTGCATCTCAATATAATTGGTTTCCTTTGTAATCTCTGAACTTTATTTTACTATATTTTAAAACCAGACTGCCAGTGAGATCCATACACCAAAAAAAGTTAGGAATTTCTGATCTAGTGCTCCCTACCCATTTTACAGATGAAGAAGCAAAATCATATTTTAATCATCCTAAAAAACTAGGCGCAGCAGCATATTTTAAGGCTCCCCGTTTCAAGGTGGCCCAAGTATAGTGAAACACTGACTAAAAACATTCCCTTTTGTCCAAGATAGCTCTTTTCATTCTCGTCCTGACTCCCTAATTTAGCCTGCTTTGCAGGTTGATTCACATCCAGAGATACATAAAAGCTATGAAACATGGGAATGAGTTAAATGGAGCCATTGGTGATATAGTTTGAGCAGAACCCACTGGAAAGTTATTAATACAAAATTGTATTTTACCACCTCAATCACTACCAGCCCTGCCTTGAATATAACTAAGTAAGGAAAATAGGGATAGGTCAAGTAGAGTTTCTCATTATGGGATAGCATCGCTATTGAGATAAACACACTGAACTGGGAGTTAGAGGATCTGGCATGGAATCCCAGCTCTGCCATTTTCTATTTGTATGACTTTTGATAAATCACAGCATATCTCTAGACTTCAATTTTCTAGAATTAGAAATCTACTGTGTGTCATTCCTAGAGCTCAACCCAGGAGCTCAAGTCCAATGCTCATTCCCTTTTAGCAGGATGGACCATTTCTGTTTCTAGTGAAAACATCAATTAGTTGAGTAACCAAAAATTATTCCTAGTCTTCTAAAGGACAAGATTATTTCCAATTATGCACAGAAGACCAAGGAAAAACTCCAGATCAGACTTTAATCATTGAACACAATCAGGAATTGAAAGAAAATCCATTCCAGTTGATGGTCTTTAGAATTTAGGGTTCATTACTTAGGATTTCAATCCACATCCAAAAAAGTTCCTCAAGGAGTCATCAGAGTCTTTGTTCACCTATATCTCTTCCTTCTGGTCACTGTCTTTCTGGGGATAAAGGATAACAACCTCATATTCATTATTAGTATGTACTGCCTTGGTATGCCCCAAATCAGGTACCTCCTTGGTAGGACCAAGGAAATGATGCTAGCTCTATTCCTTTTCAAAAAGGTTTTTCCCTGACTTACATAATAGGAATAAAAAATGAAAATGAAAACACACACACACACACACACACACACACACACACACACACTCCCGAGTCCATAAGTGAACAGAAGAGGATATATTTGTATAATTCTAGCTGAAAAAAACTACAGCTGTCATTTTGGTAAATACAAGAAATGAGATGGACAGATGATAGGATACCAGCTATATATGTGTGTGTTTATATGTCTATATGCATACATGTATGTATATAGGTAATCACTGAGGACTGTTAATACTATTAGAGCATAAGCTACACTAGGGAATGTACTGTGTCTAATTTAAACTTTGTATTTCTCCCCAGGACAGTGCCTTACATAGAATAAGTGCTTAATAAATGTTAATGAATGAATTTATGGCTTTTGAATTTAGATTTTACTCCAACATAAATTCAGAGGTGAGAACAGTTAACTCAAATGTCAAGTGCAGTTCCATTTCAACTTTTCTGAGGGAAATTCTGATAACTAAGCACTAGAATACCAAGTCCAAATGGTTCAAACCCTACCTCATGCTGTCATCACAAGGAGGTCCAAAAAACTATAGTTTAACTTCTCTCTTTAAATACTATAACTTTTGATAAATAATCAGTTGCCTTCAGCACCTTATTTGGCAGGAACCTCACAAGATTTCACATTGAGGTCCTTTCTCTAGTGCAGGGTCCTTAACCTGGGATCTGTGAACTTTAAAAATATATATATTGATAATTATATTTCAGTATAACTGGTTTTCTTTTCAATCCTATGTATTTTGCTAGTAATGTACTTTAAAACATTATTCTGACAAGTCTATGAACTTCATCAAACTATTAGAGGGGTCTATGATTAAAAATATTTTTTAAAATTAAGATCCCTGCTCTAGTGAGCATGGAGCAAGAAGGTTAAAAACATATCCTATTCTAGCAAACCAAGGTTGTTATCTATGTCTAACACCTAATATAAACAAACTATACTTGAGGAAAAGAGAAACATGAAGATAAATAGAAGAAAAGCAGAAAAGGAAAACCAGATGCATAAAGACAGGAAAAAAAATAAAGAAATCCTAGGTTCTTCCTCTTTACTTATATACTCTACATGCCAGTACACCACTTCTCCAAATTTCTAATAAGACTAGAGGTTAGAAAGAAGAGACAAGGCCTGCATTAAGAGCCAATATTATCTCTCAGTTTATCTGTTTCACTTGCTTTGGGCCAATAATTTATTAATTTCTTGATGCTGCATTTAATTTCTGGAAAGTCTGGATTAATTCCAGAGATGGAAAGTCTTAGAAAAATAAGGAACACTCCTGTTCTTTCTATTCCCACACATCCATTTAAATATTTATTCAGTCAATATTTATTAAATACCCATTATATGTTATTATGCATTACTACCTTAACCCCTTAGTAATCTTTCACGAGCTCTTGAAAATCCTATCTTATCTGTGTTCTCCCCAACAAGCAGTTTATAATAAGTTCAAAGTCATTTTGGTGACCACAAGGAATGAGAAAGATGATAATCAGATGTATGTATATATCATATCACAGGGCTTTGAGATGTATAGAAATGGTAAAATGATAAACGTAAATTGGATTTAAGCGAGGCAGCATTGCATGAAGCCTTTGGCCTCATTCTCTCTTCCAGAGTCATCACTGTCTAGTGGCAGGACAGAGTCGAGATGACTGGTGATTACTTGAGATTCAGTGGATGACCTTGGGATTTTTGATGTCTAACCAAGCTCTAAGTGCTCCACAGCATCTACTTCCCCCACCTTCACGAACTTGGGAACAAATTGTTCTAATCCATCCATTCCATTAGGGAAAGTCTTCATGTGCTTGGGGTAGGACCCCCAAAAAACTTACTTTAGGGTTTGAGATTCCTTGGTTACCCTCAATCTGATTACTAGGGTGTGACCATTGTGCATACTACAGCTTCTTGCAGCCACAGGTGAAAGTTAGGTGGATCAGGTAAACACCAAATATGGAAAGCAACCTTGTAAAGGGCTCAGCAGCCCTCACTCCCAAGATATTAGTCTTCCCTGAACACAACCTATTAGAAGCATTGGCTGGTAGATCAGATAGCCAGAATTAAGCAACTTGAATTCTAGTGTATTTTCTGTTATCTGTTGTTTAAATTACTTAAATTTCTTGGGCCTCAGTTTTTTGTTTGTGAAATGAAAGAATTGAATTATCATCAAGGCTGCTTTGAACTCTAACTTTCTAGGATTTTAAATCTATAATCCAAATAACTAGATTTTGAAAAACACAACTAGGAGAAACCTTTCCTTTTTCTTCCTCCAATCCAGACTGTACCTAACTCCAAAACATCTGACTTTATAAATGGTCCATCACGGCAAATAACAAACACTCCCCGTCTCCCCCTGATTCTGGAGGCCTTGATTTTGAGACTTGTTCTTTCTGGGTTCAGATGTAGAGAAAGGAAAAAAGCTATGAAAAGTAGGAATAACTTACACTGCCTGAAATTCCATCAGTTAGAAATTCATCAGAGTATTTAAGTCTACTCTTTTAAAGATGCAAATGAGCTTATGAATGTCAAAAACTATGTCATTCACACTTTACTGTAAATTAGTGCAATCAGATTCTGTTCCTCTTAGCTTAGATCATCCACACTAAGGGAATAGGAAATTCAATTGAGAGAAAGTGAAATAGGAAACCTGGGGGCATGGAACACTTTGGGAGAAAGAGGTGGTGAAAAATGTTGGACACGTAATCAGAAAGATCTGTGTTTGAATCCAACCTTTGTTACATATAGATGGACCTATGTAACAATGTAACAGTCATTTGACATCTCTGAACTTCTATTTTTTCAAAGAGGAGATAATTTTACCAGCTATCTCAGAAGATTGTAATGAAGCTCAATGGAGGTGATATAAGTACAGCACTATTGAAATATCAGTGATTTTGTAGAAGAAATCAATAAAAATTTATTAAGCACATTCCATGTTTCAGATACTATACTAAGCTCTGTAGAAACCAAAAAAAAAAAAGGCAAATGAAAGTCCCTTCCCTCAAAATGCTGACAATCTAATGGATGAGCACTTAAGGGAATAAGGCAAGCCTGAATGAAATGATGAAGGTCTAGATTGTACTGATTAGGGACCTAGAGTCTCAGTGCTTAGAGAGACGGAAATTGTGAGGTCAAAAAAAGCACAAATACAATCCTAAAGATAAATTTCACCTATATCAAAATTTTGTCTGGAACTAACCCTATACCCAGAAAAGGTATATAATTATTTTTTCTTTCCCTCTTCCTTTCTCTCTCAACGTACAACCTCCTACTCCCAAGACTAATAACTTAGTTTAGGATTATTATAACTATAGTTCAGCAACACTATGAAATGAATGACAGAGTTTGCCTGAGAAACTAATCACCAATTATAACAGTATTTCCATGGAAAAGGGTACTCCAAATTTCAAACAACTGATTTATTTACAAATGAAGTTTTTAGCCTATAATCTTATCATAAGTTGGGATTGAACTATATTTGTTTTAAGTTCAAGGTCAAAGATTGAGAAACAATAATAATTCATATAGAGCTTTAAAAATTGCAAGATGTTTTACATATATTATTTATTGTGATCCTCACAGTAATCCTGTTAAACCTCACAACAATACCATGAAAACTGGAAAAATGGGCTTATTTATAGTGCATTCCCCTTTCTAAACTTTTCTCCTATTTTGGGAATTAAAAAATCTCCCAAATTCCTTCTTGTTCACTGTTCCAAATCTACTCTCAAGTTGAGTTCTCCTTTTCAGGAGGGATGTGATAAACCAGTCGACTCCAAAGTATGAACAATTGGTATAATCTATTGTATGATCTCTTACTTGAATTGCAATAAGAAACAAAACCTTTAACCCAAGAGAATGGCCTTAATGGTATAATTTCAGACACAGATAATAACTGGCTCACAGGATTATAGGATCATAAATAAGGCCATTTTACTATTTGATCATGTTATTGATGTCAAATTACAATCTTTTGATTCTGTTAAAGATAAGAAAAAATAGAAATGCATTGTAAGAAATGCTTACTCTGAAAGATAAAGGAGATTGATGAAGTTTTTCTGGATACTGATGTAGAGGTACTTTCAGAATAATTCTAAGAATTCCAGTAAGAGTAATCATTCACCATAATCAGGACATCCCTGAGCTGAACCTTTATTGAATGTATATTGTTGATAATTTCGGCCTTCATAATTACCTTAGTATCAGGCAGCTGGTCACAAAGGTCTAAAAGTCCTTTATTTGAACTTAATAATCTTGCTTATGAAATTTAAAAATCACAGATTTTCTGTTAAGAAAAAACACAGAAGAATAGGAAGAAATCTCAAAGGTCACCTGGTTCAAATATCTCATTTTACAGATGAGACAAGTAAGGCCCCCAAAGCGCAAAAAAAATCTACCAAAAGTTCCTAGCTCTTAGAATACAGGCCTACAGGCTCCAAAGCCCTATTGTGCTAAAAGACATTTATAGCACTTGAAAATTTGAAATGCATTTTACATATATTATTTTATTTGAGTTTCCCTAGAATCCTGGGAAGTAGATTTTATTATCCAGTTTTTAAGATGAGAATATTGGGATTCAGGGAAATTATACGAATTGTTCATGATCACATAGGTAATAGATTTGATGCAATATTTAAAGCCAATCTGAAGCTAACCAAGTCCTGTTAGTCCCCATTGTCCTCAACTTTAGCCCTCTTGTATTCTTTCATGATATCACCAACTCTAATGTGTTAAATTATCATATCTGTGTTAATGATTTCCAAATTTATGTATTCATTCAAATCTCTCTTCTACCCTCTTCTCCCATCTCACCAACTGCCTGATCACCATCTCCATAATCTGCTATAGAATGGCAATTTCACACAGTGGTTATAGTACTGGACTTAGAAATAGTAAAGTGTAGGCTCAAATACTGTCTTTAATGTTAACTATCTGTATGACTCCAAGAAGTAATTTAATCTCTCTGGACCTCATTTTCCTTATATATAAAATGAGGAATTTGGCTTTCAAGATCTAAATCTGTTCTCCAAAGATCTCAAAATTAACAAATATAAAATAGAATTCATTATCTTTTCCCAAAAAAATCATCTGTCCTCAAATATCATGATTTCTGTTGAGGGTACCATCATCCTTCCAGGCATCTATGCTCATAACTTTGAAAATAACTTTGGTTCTTTTTTCTCCTTCCCTCATCATAGTTTCAAAGTTGATTTCAAATCTACACTTTTCATGCTTTCACTCACATAGCTAACATTTTAATTCAAGCTTTCATCCCCTTTCATGAACTTTCTCCAAGCTTCCTGTATGTCTCCCTTCTTCCAAGCTCTTCTCTTCTTCTATAGTAAGAAGCGCCTTTTTTTTTTAATTTGGGGAAAAGAGAAGAAGAGAGATCAACAGATCTTTATGGACAGCTCTTTTTCCACAGTTGAGCAGCCTAAGGATAAATTAGTTATGAGAGAAAATGTTAATCTTTACCAAATTCTACACAGCTACCAAAATAATATTTCTAAAACAAAAAATTTGTTTATATAAACCTCATATTAAAATATCTCCCTATTGATAGAGTAAAAAATATAAACTCTTCTAGCTAGCATTTAAAACTTTGTACAATATGTCCTCCGCTCTTTCATATTTCATAATACTCCCTTTCCCATGTTTTCTGTCAAAGTCAAACTATGTATCTGGTTGTTCCCCATACATAACTATTCCATCCACTGCCTCCAGGCCTTTGCTTAGGTTATGGAATTAGGATATTGGATATGGAATACACTCCCACCTCACCTCCACCTCTTAGCATCTCTAACTTCCTTCAAAACACAGCATTGATATCCACTTCTATATAGGCTTTTTCTGATCCTTCACAATTACCACCAGTTATTAGTACCCTCTCCCTTTTGAAATTATTTGTATAACTAATTTTATGTATACTTTGTATTTACTTAGCTATGTGTATGTTGTATTTCCATATAGAATGTAAACTCCTTGAGGGAAAAACTGTCTTGTCTTTTTTCTTTGTATCCTTAGAGCCTATTACAATATCTTACACATAAAAGGCACTTAATGTTTGTCAACTAAAATGAAGATCTGCCTTATTATATATATTGTATTACATGTAAATGTAATTCATATGATACATTGCCTCATAGACAGATGACAAAGCAGAAAAATTTGGTATGGGAGGTAGAAAGAGGAAAGGAAGAGATCACATAATGTTGATAACAACCAAATATGTAATTGTAAGGTCAATTCAACTTTTGTGTCATTTATTTAAATGGCTACGTTAAGAACTTTAGATAAAGTGGAATTGCATTTGGGAAGAGGGGACTGAGATTTGAGAAATATTCCAAAGAGGGAAGACAGATGAGCTAACCAGAAAATTACTCACAAAACTCATAAAACCTTTCTTTACTCATAAAACTACTTTTTGTTCAAATAATACACAAGTTAAAATGATTTTTCTCTCCCTCGATCTTTCTGTATTCCTAATCAATTACAAAAACACTGCTACTGCCATGGGGTTTTTATGAACTTTCTTGAGCTGTACCTCTCCTTGACCCTAGAGACTACTCAAGCTAGTTCCAGAAATCAAGTCAAGTTTTTATAGTTCCCCATCATAAAAGTTTAATTTCATATGCATCTTATGGTAAGAAGTATCTTTTTTTTTTTTTTATTTGGGTGAAGGAGAACAACAAATTTTTATAGACAGTACTTTTTCCACTAGTTGAGCAGGCTATGGATAGACTAGTTATAGGAAAGGAAATGTTAATCTTTACCAAATTCCTAAACTTGGTGACTTAAATAATGCTTCACATAGTAGAGTACCTCTTAGTTTGTAAATTGCTTTCACATGTGTGTTTTCACTTAATCTATGAGGCACTCTAAAATGAGGGAGTTGCACAAAATGATTTCTAAGATTTCTTCTATTCTAAGTCCTGTGTTGTAAATCTAGGTGTTTTTTGTTCAATCAATCAGTTGCATGAGACTCTCTATAACTCTATGGACTTTGTCCATGGGGTTTTATTGGCAAAAATTTTGAAATGATTTCTCTTTTTTTTTCCTTCAGTATGCCCCCAGTTTATAGATGAGGACTGAGGCAAATGCAGGTTAATTGACTTGACCAACATCACACAGCTAATAAATGTCTAAGGCCAGATTTAAACCGAAATCTTCCTGACTCTAGGCTTGGGGATCTATCCACTGAGTCACCTAACTGCCCTAGGTGTTACATATACTCATTTTACAGAGGGAGAAACCGAGACTCAAGGAATTAAATGGCTTGCTAAAGGTCACTTAGTATGTGGTAAGACCAGAGGTTGATAGGTTTAGAGCTAAAGAGGTCATTAAGCCCAACCCAGACATTTAGCAGATGGGGAAACTGAGACACAGAGAGGTGAATTGACTTGTCTAGTATCATACAGCAATAAGTATGTGTCTGAAGTTCTCAAATCCTTTTGAACTTCTTCTGATTCTGAACCTAATGATTTTTCCATTACCTTTTTATTTGCTATCTCCTATAATTTCCTATTTTGAAGTTAGGAATTATTGTTAACAAGCTATTCCTTTATAAGGAGTGTAGGAGTGTAGAAGCTCAAACTAAAAAAGGAAAAAGATATTAAAAATTGTTTTTACATGTAATTAGGGAAAAAATAAAATTTTAACTGACCTTAAAAATAAGGTCAGTGGGACTGAATCCAACAATATATGCTTCATATAGTTTCTTTCTCTACTTAATCTCTCTACTCTTGTCAGACATTAACTCTAGTCTGATGTTAATTATTAAAGTTACTGGAATATAACAATAAGAATATTTAAAATCATCTTCAATAAGCAGTGTGCTTTAGAATATTGGACTTAAAATTAGGATTTCCCCAGTTCAAACTTTACCTCAGATGGTATTATATGGTGACCCCCAAGAAAGCTAATGCTACTCTAGGCCACATCAAGGAACATAATATTCAAAATTAGAAAAGTGCTAGTGGGTATTGAACTTTGTCTTGATCACATTAGAGATGGAACATCACATTCAGCCCTAGGCATCACAAAGGATGTTAAGAAGCTAAAGAACATCCAGAGAAGAACAATTAGGACCTCAGTCATTGAGCTCAGGACATGTTAAGTATTAATTTAAGGAACTGAGAATGTTTAGCTTGATAAAATCCAACAAAAAGAAAAAAAAATTGAACAAGGATTGAGATTATCTTCATGTCTTTGGATAGCTATCATGTGGAAGTTAACCACAGACGTCAGAACTAAATGCAGTGAAAGTTGTAAAAAGGCAAATTTGAGTTTAATGTTAGAAAAAAACTCCTTAAAAATTTCACTAATAATTATGATGACAATGATTTTACCATTATCTGAGAAATTCAGCGAATCAGTCAACAATTATTGAATGATTACCTGTTTTATATAATTATTTCTTTCTGTATCCTATATAGTATCTAAAGTAAGGGATGCTTAATAAGTTTTTGTTTAGTGAAGGAATAACAATCTGTAGGGATCCTTACTTTAAATAAAGAACAGGTACAAAAATTTATAATTTACAAAACACAGAAATTAGAAGATTGGTAAAAGCTAGAGTTATAAGAAACTTCAGATGCCATCTTGAACAACTCCAAATTTTACAGATGAGTAGACTGATGACCAGAGAGGTTAAATGATTTACTTAAGGATACACAATAAGTCAGTGGCAGAGTTGAGTCTACAATCAAAGAATTATTGGGATAGTCAGTGCAATATTCTTTTTTAATATACCACATTGCCTCTTAAAGAGCAAATTCCCCTGGTGGATTTTAAGAAGTGTTGATATATTGAAGTCATTTTCCAATATTTGAAAGACTGTTATAGAGAGGAGAGATTAGAATTACTCTGTTTGACACCAAAAGTCAACTTAGAAGAACTGAGAAGCATTGTTGTTGTTATTATTTAGTCATTTCAGATGTACCTGACTTTTCATGACCCCATTTGGGGCTTTCTTGGTAAAATTACTGGAGTGGTTTGCCATTTCTTTCTCCAGCTCATTTTACAGATGAAGAAACTGAGGCAAACAGGGTTAAGTGTCTTGTCCAAGATCATATAGCTAATAAGAGTCTGAGGCTTGATTTGAACTCAGGCCTTCCTGACTCCAAACCTGGCACTCTATCCCTTACATCATTTAATTGCCTTAGGATAGAAGCTGAAAAAAGACCAATTTCAGCAGGAGGTAAGAAGACATTTTTTCAACAATTAAAGCCACCTAATGTAGAAATAAATTGGTTTAATTGGAAAGCCATTGAGGTCTCTTCTCAACCCTCAAATTCTATTATAACTTAGAAAAGTTTTCAGAAACACAAACAAATACATCTATCACACAAACCAGGGTATACTTGAAACCATTGTCCTAACAGCTAATAGTTTTTATTCTTTCCTGCTTGGGGTAACTTATGTAATTCTGAATTCCAAATGCCCTTTTTCCTTTATACATTTCAGTATTATTAATACACACAATATCAAGATGTTTTCATTGGCAGACTTCATTCAGTTTACTCTTCCACCCCACTCCTACTTCATGTTAAAGATTGAAGAAACTATGGTCCCAGAATGCTCAAATAACTTCCCTAAAGTCAGTCATCCCACCAATAAGTGTAGGAATCAGTATTTGATTCCCCAGACATCTACTAGAGTTCTCCACAGCATCATGCAGTTCTCTTTTATCTCTGGAAGATCGACTTTATTAGCACCAAATATCTTGACTTTCCTAGAATGCCTTAAGAATCTCATATTAGTTAAAATCAAATGTTAGTGTCCAAAGCCAAGTTAAAAGAACTTTTGGATTATATGTTCACTAAATTTCAAACTGCAGAAATATTTTACACTTCTTTTCTGTCCTGTTTTTCACTCTAATCCTATTCAGCATGTGATATAGTGCTAGAAAGATAGTAAGTGGTCAATAAATATTTATGTATTTATTTATTGGCTAATTGATATTCTGTGTTGCTTACTCTAAATCACCACCAATCCTACTATCTGCCATAGCCTCCCTGTCCCTCTCTTCCATTGGGACAATGAATGAATAACTTACTGTACTTTTTAAAAAATACATATCTGGTACATTGAGATTAAGTCATCCAAATCCTCTTAAATTTATATAATTTTATTTAATAATTATACTTTAGCATTTGAACATTTAAATAAATGGTAAACTATGTATCTAAGTAAATCCCATATTTTCTCAATGGCTCTTTGGAACCCATCATTCGTGGGCAAGCCCTGAGAATATTGAATAACAGAAGAAATAAATGATGATCCTAATGAAAACCACATTTTGATTCCTGCTTTCCTGCTTGTGCAATTCCATATAAGAATTATAGAAGCCAAAAAAGCAACGTGCACATTAGCTGTGGGTTGCTCAACTACATACACATAGCCTTGTAGGTCATGTGACGGTTTCCATCTTCTTTGTTAAACTAATGGTTCCTCAGATCCCCATGAGGCTTTTTTAAAAGGAAAAAAAAAGTATCAAGTTTCTATGTCTATATGCTAAAAAAAAAAAAAAAAAAAAAACTAATTTGCAAAGCTCAATGAAACCTAAAGCACTTCAGGTGATGGAAAATATCCACTGTTTAAAAAAATAAAAAAGCAAGACTACAGGTAACAAAGCTGATCTACATAGACAGTATTATCCTCCCCCTCATAGGAACATACAGCTGTACTTTATGAATGGGCTCTCCTTTTTAAGTGACACATGGTTGCAAGCCTGAGAATGGAAATCAAGTCAGCTATTATTTGAAGGGGATAAAAGCAGTTTATTCATGACTTTCCAGAACCTCAGCAATAAGAGTATATGCTCTCCTGCTCTCTTATTTCATTTTTTTATAAAGCAGTCAAAGATTTATAGTGAGGCTGAATGCAGAATAGTCAGGCTATAAGCCTCTGGGTATTCTGGCAAGACCTGTCAAATAACTTAGATTTTTAAAAATTCACTTTTCTAAACACAAGTTTCTTTCCTTTTCCCCAAAAAAGGTTCAGTGAAACTTCCAGTGGGAAAAATCATTTTTATAATTCCTTTCTCACAAGGAAAATCAAGATTAACAACTGCTTTCTTTATCTTTTGGGATGCTCCTTAGTTTTACAAAGAGTCAATGTAGTACAGTGTTTGGTAGGAACGGGATGAAGAGGAGGAAAAAGGGGAGAGATATGCTGGTCTTAGGCAGAGGATATGAGTTTTGCTTTTTCTCTCTGCCACTTACTAATTGTCTTATCCCCAGTTTTCTAAAAAATGGGATAATAGTTATATTCTTTTCCTCCACAATTTACCCTGATTCACTCCCACATCACATAGTTGAGAGAAGAATCTTATATAGGATATCCTAAAAGTCTTAATGCAGATTTAAGCTTAAATAGCTTAAAAATATTCCATATAATAAAAATATAGGTGAAATTGCTTTGAAAAGCTACAAAGCACTACACAAGGAGAAAATGGAATTTTGTTTTGTTTTGTTTTTGCTCATTATTATACTCTCAACATACCTGCCATTTAGATTTTAAAAAATATTGAGAAGTTTTCTGGGAATAATTATTAGATCCTTATTGTCAAACTCTAATTGAGATCAATACCATTGCTTTCAGAACCATAAATTTACAGTCATAAAGACCAGATGGTCTACTCCTTCATTTTACAGATGAAAAAAACTGAAGCTCAGAAAGTTTAACCAACTTGTCCAAGATCACACAAAAGTAAGTAACCTTTACGTAAGACTTGAATTCAGGTCTGAACAACAAAGTCAGTGCTCTTCCCATTATTCCACTATCTCCCAAAAACTTCTAAGACTAAACGAAATCAGCCACTTTGTATGGAGTCCAGAAGGACAGACAATTTATATAGCAAAGCCAACTCCATGGAAAAGAATGTTATAATGAAGTTCTAACAAAGACTGAAATTTGGCCATTCAAACTACAGTAATCCTGAAAAACTTTTTGTTCTTTTCTAGTTATAGTCTTTTATTTCTGAATCTACTAGTCAATAGGATTTTCCTGTGACTTTAAACTTGTGGAGAAGGACAGAGGGAAGATGCATTTTGCATAAAAATAAATACTTGGCCAGGGTTTGCTATCTTGATCATTAATCTGATACAGGAAATATACTTATAAATGCTTCTATTTGCCTATTTTCTAGATCCTGAAAAGGTCTGTGATCTTAATTTCAGCAAAACTGCTACTGACATCAATTAACTCAAAAAAGGTTGCAAAACCAGGGCTATTATCTCATGTTTATAACAAGTCTGTTACCATAGTAATAACTGTGATGTCACAAATTCAGCACTACGGGCCAAATTCTGGCTCTGAGTGGAAGGGGGGAAAGCATAAAAAGAGATATATAAACATATGTGGTTAAAATGGGTCAGTACTTGTCAGAATCACAAAAGGGCAGAGAGTTCCCCCTTATCCCAGGCAGTGGGGGTGGAGAGTGAAGGAAAGATGGCAAGATTCAGCCTGAGGATCTACTCCGCAGCCACAAAAATGACCAATATCCAACCCTTCTTCATGCAGCTGTGCATGAAAGAGAGTAAAAATCAGAGAGAACATAATATCTGCGTGTTCCCAATCATGACTATTCCACTGGGCCAATGGTTTGCCAAAGGCAGTGGATTTGAGCCAGAGCAAAAAATACGTTCTAAGGAGTAAATTTTTGCCCATATAAATCCCACTGGCCCCCTTAGAAGACATAGCTTATCTCACAAGAGCAGCACATCCTTTATAATATAGCCAGTGTTTGATTCCCATTGGTTCACCACAAGATCAGGCCTTTGGGGTGTGGGAGAAAAGGGGGAAGATCCTTCAGATATAGACATATAGACATAGACACATAATCATCAGAGTGTGGAAATGTTGCAATAGGCATTGTTATCCTTTTGCTCAGGATGGACATTTCATAAGATCTTATGAGCTTAGTTAAAACATTATCCCAGAGTTAATCTGTACTGAAATTTAAAAAAAAAAAAGACCAATTAAGTTCTAGAACAATAATTGTATTGTTCGAAGATCAAATATTTTCCTCATCCCTTTTTCCTTACCTTGAAAGGTAATAATAGGAAGAGGAAGATGCTGCTTAAAAAAAAATTGTGTTGGATATTCTGTTTCTCCCAGCCTCTCAGAATACCTAGGTTCCATTAGAGCCTCAGTTCCTTTGCATATTCATCATATGAACTAATGTTAAATGGGTGCTGTGTGCCTGGATTCCATGTGGCTTGCTAGGCAGGAAACACTGGAGCAAATTTTCTGGCATATAGCACCCAAGTGAGCCTCAACTCAGTTCATTTTTAAGTTCCCTTTTGCTCCCATGAGACACTGCAGACCAATCAATTTGCATTTTGATGTACAACTTTCTTTATGCACAGCCTATGTATGGGATTTCTGTTGGTAGGTATGGGAAGAAGGATTAGAGACTTAAGCAAAAGAGAGGAAAAGATGGTTTTTAAAAAATTGTTATTATTGGAGCCACTCATCTAAACCACTATACACATGTTCAAAAACAAGTTCTAATTTTAGAAAATTAACTATTCTTTATTCCATCCTCCCTTACCCCTACTTGGCCTGATCACAGTAGATTTTTGGTCTCTCTTAAGAAGGAATTTTGCTCCACAAGCAACCAAAAGAGAAAATGGGCAAAGAATTAAATATTACCTTAAGTACAAATGACTTTATTTTTTAAACTAATATTCCTACAAAGTCCAGATTTGTGATTTGATAAAAAGCATAATGAATTGAGGAATACATTTAGCATCAGAAAGACCAGGGCTTAAAACTTGCCTCCAACACTTCCAAGCTGTGACACTAAAAAACTGACAACCTCTATACGTCTTAGTTTCTTCATCTGTAAAATGGGGATACTAAATACCACCTGCCTTACAAGTTTGTTGTGAAAACCAAATAGACATATGCATGTAAAGTGCTTTTATACTACATAAATCTAAAATATTATTATAATTCCATCAAGGATGTGAACTCCTCCCATGCAAATTAACAACTCATCTGTAATTCCCAGTCTTAAAGAGTTATCTGAGGCACCAACAAGTTACATTACTTACTCATCTTCAGGCAAGAATGATTTTTTTTTTAAGTTTGATGGTAAATGGATTTCGAGCATATATATAGTCTAAGTTCCTCTTAACACTAATATGAAATACTATACAAACAATCAAAGTATCTATTGTCTGCATCTATCTGAGGCAATGGTGTCAGCAATAAAAAGAGTCTTGCCTATACCCTACACTTGCATTGGTCATTCAGGAAAATTCATTCAAACATCTCACTGCATTCGTTTGTTCCCTAGTAAAATTATAATGACCACTTTTAGGTCATAGAAAAATATTGTCACATGAACTCTTATGACATATATATCCTGGGCAATATATATCAATAAACATTTATTGATATACAATAGACCACCAATGTACCCTAAGTAGCAATAATACAGTTTACCTTAATCCTAAAATGTATAGTATACTACATTCATTATCACATAGAGTAGGGATTCTTAATTTCTAATCCATAGACCTAAAGAGGGTAGATTTATAGATTTCAGAGGTCCATGAGCTTGGATGGAGACAATATATTTATTTTAATATAATGGGTTTCTTTTGTAATCTTATGTATTTTATTTTAAAATGTTGTTCTGAGAAACGGTCTATAGGTTCATCAGGTTGCCAAAAGAATCTATAAAACAAAAACATTTAGAACCCCTATACATAGTATTTCTCTTTGTAAAACACATCTGCCACCTTCTTTATAGCAAAGACTCTTCATATAACTGAACATAGAAGGTTAAAACATCATGATTTATTATCAGGAAATGGTTGATTTGTATATTTATTTTATATATCTATATGCTTGTGATCACATAAAAAAATGTCTCAGGGGGCAGCTAGTTTATATAGTGTATAGAGCACTAGCCCTGAAGTCAGGAGGAACCAAGTTCAAATTTGGCCTCAGTCACTTAACATTTCCTGGCTGTGTGATCCTGGGCAAATCACTTAACTGCCTCAGCAAAAAAAAAAAAAAGTTTCAGGTGAAAGGTGACTCAGGTCATGAGTGGGAAAAATTTAAGAAACCCTGCTTTACAAGACTGAATAATCATGCTAAATCTACAATTCCAGTGCTTAATTTTAATGTGAAAATTTTCTGAAAATGTAAAATATTTGAGAATATGAAAGATCTTTATTAAAACAATGAAATCAAAAGTGCTTTCCAAGAATTAAGTAGATCACTATTAAGAAATTAAATATCATGATCTGACTTTGGGTAGATTTAAAGGAAAAAGACCTGACCACAAATCAACAGGTCCTATATATATTCCTTTATGCAGATAAATACATAGACTATACATATTCCCAAAGAACCCTTAGGGGGCAAATACTTCCTAGCTCTGTGGCTAGTTCATCTCCATTTAGCTCTTTCTCAAAACTGAATGTTTTGTGCATACAGTTTCAAAATTCGTTCATTTATTTTTAAAAGTTTTAGATTAACAAATTTGTAGGCAATCATTTGTAGCCATTTGATTCAATATAATACAATACAATATACTAATACTATTTTTAAAAAAACAACCTTGCACAGATGTTTCTCATGTAACACTCATTACAATTAATATTACACAACACACACATACACACACACACACCAATTAATATTACAGCTCTTCTCATGGCTTAATTGGCTATTAAAAATTATTCATAAGATGGCAACATCAGACTAGTTAGTTTTCTATGAATCACTGTCATTTTAAATACTAGTAAAGATTTACCTGCTGGTGGCTTTATGAAAGGTGGTGGAATTAATGGTACAATAATGGGCACATTCCCATGATCCTTTGACCCTGCTGGTGAGTCAGTTAATCCATTTCCCGTGGCAAGCCCTGGATAGCCTGTATTCATATTATATGGCGAAATAACACTGTCCTCGGATAATTTTGGCTTTGGCAAAGAATTTTCTGTAAAATAAAAAATATATATGTATACATATATAGAGAGAGACATACAATACAGCAAAAAAGTACCTATTAATTAAACTAAAACTTTTTCTCTGGTTATTTTTCTCATTTAAGAAAACTGATAATGAAAATTAGTATTTTCTATCAGACTTTGAAAAATAAAATATTATCAAAACTCAAGGGAACAATTCTGCTCATAACTACAAATTTCCATCTGGATCCTTTCTAATTGGCTTCATGCTTACCATTTTATTCTGACATCAAAACTGATGAATTTAATATTGTAAAAATCTCCTTGGAACACCCAAAATTCAGATTTATTTAAGGTCAAACTATTTTCCCTGATGTGTTTGTAGCCCATCTCTCACATCATACTGGTCTATTTAAGCAAAATTTTACTGTTTCCCAAATATTGGATTATCACAATTCCAGAAAACTGATCAGAAATGGTAGACATGCTAGTGATCTCTGGAAAGAGGGAGATGGACTCCGGGTACAAATGTGACATAAATTTTTTTTGGAAATTACTATGGCAAAAACTTGTCTTCTTGTCTCCATATATTTGTTACGAGGGTTTGGGTTTTTTCAATAAGTGGAAAGTAAATCCATTTTTGTTTATTAAAAAATATAAAATAAAAATTATAAATATTTAATATTCAATATGTTAGGTTTTTTTTAATTACTACTGTATAATGACCTGACTGAAATTAGAGAAAAAACTCAGGAAGAAATAGATAATTAGAAAATTTTTTATAGGATTATAGATTCTGAATTGAGTGGAACCTTAAAGGTCATTTAGTGAAGTCTCTTCATTTCATAGATGCAAAAAACTAAATGCTAGAATAGTCAAGTGACTTGCTCAAATCACACAAATAGTTGGTACCAGAACCAGCATTCAAACTCTGATCTCCAACTTGAAATCCAGTCCTCCTGAGACAGCCAGATGGTGCAATGGATAAAGCACCAGCCCTGAAATTAGGAGGACAAGAATTCAAATCTGCCTCAGATGTTGAATGCTTAATAGCTATGTGAACCTAGGTAAATCACTTAATCCCAATTTCCTCACCAAAAAAAAAAAAAATCCACTCTTTTTTCTATTCTAGTTTGTACATTTTCACAAAAACATATTCATGATTAGCAGACAAAACTATAAAAAGAAAGGATGCTTGTTTTATAAATTTAATGGTTTTTTAGGAATATGAGTTTAGTAACTTTTACCTGGGAAAAACTCAAGTTCTTAAATAATGAAGTCTCCCAAAACAACAAATAAAGGAAGTAAGCTGCTCATCCATTAAAGAAAAAAAATCTTTTTCCAGGCACTCACCCCTTGCCTCTCTCAGATAAAAAAGATTAATACAAAGGCCAGGTATTACATGAACTATTAGTTTATAGAATATAAACTCATGACTTGCATCTTTCTATTTACAGAAAAATTGATGATGCTATCTAGATAATATAATGTACACAATTTCATATCAAGCTGAATAAAAAATTTGTCACGTACATTCAATTCCACATGCCTGTAGCACAGCTCATTTACATTCTATTTGTTGTCATATAAGAAGGAAATGTATTACCTTGGAGACTGGGAATAAAATATTTGAAAAGGTAGTTTATACTGACAGGATTTTCAGTGGAATACAAATACTGATCAAATTATCAATAACAACATGCAATTAGTTTCATAAATGGTTTATGAATATCCCTAAAGAGTGTGGTGGATTATTGTTTGTTGTTTGTCAGAGGGAGGATTTTTTTCCACACATATCTTTTTCATCTCTACCTAGTAATCTTCCTGAATCAAGGATTCATAAGTTCCCCTATCAACACCCAGAAGAGCCCAGTTGTGGATTTCCTTAATGAGGCCCCAAGCATAGCTGACCATTCATATGGCCCATGACAAGTCATTGTAACATAAAAAGCTGCCATTATTTCTTCTCTATTTCTGAGCATTAAGAGAATGTTTGTTAGATAAGTTAAGATCCAGGCATATTGCTACATTCTGAATCTGTAACATTCCTCTTCTTACCTAGCTAGCTGCAATTCCTTATCAAGACTGGCTGAAGAATCCAAGACAAAACTAAATTCCTATTGTTTAAGTTTGGGAATAATTTTCATGAACAACGCAAAATCGAGGGATGTTATTCACAATTGAATCCCAACTCAAAAACTCATACTTCCAACACTGCTCCTTATTAACACTCCTACGGTGAGATGAAACTGGGAAGAAGGAAATAAGCAAAAAAAAAAAAAAAAAAAAAAGCATTCCCAAAGTAATCTTGGTTCTCACTTATATTTTGATGATCTGACTCTTGACATTTTTGCCTGACAGAAAGCCTTAGTCCCAGGATTTTTTTTAATAGTAAAAGAGCTTAGGAGTTCAAAAGTTATAAGCAATATGTTCTCCTTTTATTGTGTTTTTGGAAGAATTCTGAAATCTCAAGTATATAAGCTTTGTCTGGCTCTGCCATAATATTACTGTTGGTGGAGAGATAATAGTAAGTTCCTATTTATTTTATATTGCACTCTCACATTCTATTGGATCCTGTTTATGGAAAAACCTTGTTGGAGATGTACATTTAAATCAGCCATTGGAATAGGCTACAAAGCATGAGTCCCATTGCAACTCTATTCTGGCTGGTTGAGATAGTTCATCCTTCTTTGCAGGAACAAAGGAACATTAAATGTCATTACCTTTGAGAACAGAAATGTGCTGCCGGCTCTCCCCATCTGTAGGGTAGTTCCTGAATTCAATATCCTCACCATCTTTCAATTCAACCTTATCATAACCATACCAGCCAAGAAGTTCATTCATGGTGTTTTCAGCAAAGTTCTGAAAAAGAAGAATCGCCTGCTTATTTAGGTAATCAATAATCATTTTGGAAAGAATGCATAAATCGAAATCCATTTGTATTGTACCAAGAACTGCTTGCATCATCCCACCCCCCTCCAGACTCATGTTCATTTTTCTAGTCATGTATTAAAAAAAATAAAACACTTAAATCCCACGATACCATGTGCAATTATAATATACATTCAGACTTTTCTAATTTAAAAAAAATAAGAAAAGAGGAATTTATCATTTTTTTGCTTATGGAGAGGTCATATTTTAGTCTATATTCATCAGCAAATTTTATGCAACATGCTTCTATAAAAATATTGAAAATTGAAACAAAACTAAATGAGAACAAAAGACTTCCTTATGAAAACAATTAATCAACCTTTTCAGTGCTTCAGATTAATTTAAATTGCAATAGCTTTCTAACTCAGATGTGTCTTCTTAACATGAATGCCTTGGATCAACTAAAATCTTAATAAAGAAATAATTTCTTCATTGTCAATATGTAAAGTAGGATAAGTAACAATATAAGCTTTCTTTTTCATTTTTTCATTGGTGGGAGGAGTTTTTTAAATCTTATATTCCTTTTTGATTTACCTACATAAAATTAAAAGTTAAACATTCAGAAATATTAATTTCATTAGCTATATTTTCCTGTTGCATGAACCCAAGGTCAATAGAATTGTTTTCTATTGCCTCATAATTCAATTCAATTAAACAAACATTTCTTAAGCTTCTACTATGCACCAGATATTATCCTAGGTAGTCTTATGAAATGTAGATATCTTTAAAGTTGGCTGTCAACAAATTTTATAATCATTATGGAATTGATTTATGCTATCATTCCAACAAAGATAAAATTGTACAGTAAGACTGTACTATATATATTCACTATAAATTTCAAAACAAGATGTAAAACTGTATATTTTGATATTCTTTTGCAATGTGATGGACAACTATATGATGTGTTACAGAACTTCAAAAAGTTGCGGGGATCATTGGATTCCCTGATATGTGAAGCAATGGACAATAGATTGATTTTGGACTAGCTATTGGCTGCTGAAGGAGACATATGTGTGATTGTTGTTTACATATCCTCCTTCTCGGACTTCTGAAAATCTTTAACAACACCATGTTGATTTATATTGTTTGTTTTATCACTATTTGCATGTACAATTCATGTTTGTTACACCACATTGAGCCTGCACTGGTTGTGGGGAGAGTCATCACTAATAGCCTGTGCGTTATTGCTATGTGCTTGTGTAATACCTCCCATGCTGATGGGTTTGTATATACATGTTTCTAGTAAGACCCTTCAGCCCAGAACCCCGTTAACAATATCTGGCTTGACTCCCCACTTCCCTTTAATAGTTTTCATCTCTCTTCCTGAGAAGTCAGGGAGGGCATGATCATCTCCTTTTTAGTGCTTTCATCTCCCTTCCTGAAAAGTCAGGGAGGGTGTGATCACTTCCTTTTTGGTATTTTCACCTCCTTTCCTGAGAAGTCAGGGAAGGTGTGATCACTTCCTTTTTGGTATTTTCACCTCCCTGAGAAGTCAGGGATGACATGACCACCTGTTTTCTAAAACAAAAAAAAGCAGGAGATGTAAAGGGCTGAAACTATGAAAATGTGTACTTGAATCAGACAACTGAGCACTTAAGGCTAATTACCTATTCAATGTTAGATAATGACTCTATTAGCATAAGTTTTGGATAAATAGATCTTCTCACTGTTTGGTGCTTACTCAATGTTTGATCTTAAGATAATAGTAGGCAAGGATTAGAGGGTGGGGTGAGACAAGCCAGAGTCACTTAGTGGCAGGAAGAGAAGGAGAGAGGTTGGTGACTTTGGACTCAAGAATACAAGATACACCATTGGCAAGCCTCATGGAAGTTTGTCTGTCTCCTTCACTTCTCCCCCTAAAGACCAAGGACTTTAATTTATCCTGACTCTGGCTGACTCCGAGGCCTTTCTTGGATATATTTATATCCAATATAAATAAAGATAGATTTATATCACAAAGTCAAGACACCTGGCTTGACTGCCACAAACTACTACTTCAAATTTTCCTTTTAATTCAAATCTTCTTGGAATTTGCTATGTTAAAATTATATTCAGAATTTCATTTTAATTTGTAATTTATGGACCTGATATAACATAGTAGGGTTTTAACCAAGGATATGCTGATAAATGTTTAACAATCATCTTGGGGAGGAAAGAGGATATACACATGATACCCTTTTAAATTTAATCTGCATTATAACATTTTCCCATCATTTTCTTAAGTCTAGACAATCAACAAACATTAAAGCATTCCCTGGTTTGTACAATTTACCAGTTTCTGGTATAAGTCCTTGCACAATATATTTAACAGTTACTTTTCAGAGCCAATATAGGCTGGCTCCAGCACATCACTGATTCTACCTCTAAGGTGCTAAGACAACATGAATATTTCAGGTTTTCTTGAATGCCATGTCTTTAGATTTCAATTGGGATTGCATATAATGAAAAAGCTACTTCACTACTGATTGTGCAAAAACAAACCTGGCATTTCGAACCACCCACAGGATTTTAGACCCTTTCTTTAGCACACAGATCTGAGTCAAACTATGATGCAATGACATGCCAACAATTATAAAAGAGAAACACCCAACAACCAGCCAGCCAAAAATCGCTTCTGTAAGGCTTTTACTCTCTTTGATGGCTGATCATTTTTTACATTCTGTTAATTAATGCATAAATAAGGCATGAACAACAAGATGAATAAACCTAATAACTTCAAGAATATCTCCACTGAGGAGGATTATGCTAAATATTTCTCCTTTAAATCAGAAGAGCATTTCTTTAATGAGATGCTATATTCCCTTATTATTTCACTTCTATTCACTCAATTTAGTGTCTGACCCAAGAATAAGATGTATTGTTACTGACCTAAGTTTCCATTATACAAATCCTCCCCCCCCCCCCAATTAGATAGGGGACCAAAACCTTAAGAGGCTAAAAACATAGTATGAAATGGGAAATTTGCTTTCCAATGATTTTTAAACTCTCATAGTCTTCTCAAAATAAGTAGAAGATATTAAATTGCTCTTAGTATGTTGATTCTGACATCGTGAGTAAGAACAAAACACTGGGTCCAAGCATTTTTTAGTAATGTCCACTGGGGCTAACTGAAAAGGGAATGAGACTGCCTTAGAAAGTAGTGGCTTTCTCCTCATGAAGAGTCTTCAGACAAAAACTAAATGATCCCTTGTCAAGCATGTTATAGAAGGAATTCTTATTCAGATAAGGGTTGGACTACATGATCTCTCAATTTCCTTCCAACTCTGAGATTTCATTTGTGTAATTATATATGGATGCTTAAGGTGATTTTCCTCCTTTCTGTGATCCAATCCAACCAGCCAGTAGGCATCTTCTCTTCATCTCTACTAAAAGTACCTCTTAATCATATTTTCTTAAGCATTTATCATATCCTAATTTGCTTTTTATTCATTTTTGTACACATCTTACTATGCCAACAAGATTGTAAGATCTCTATGTATTCACCTATACAAAGTATAATGTCTTGAATACAGTTAACATTTAATGATTACTTGTTGAATATAATTTAATTAAAGCACACATTGACTCATGGATTCTTCATAATTGTAGAATGAATGGATTAATAAACTTTACTATAGTCTATAGTTCCATCTAACTTCTGTAGTGGATATATATAATCCATAATACATAATTCCTAGATCTATCTTCTTTTACCAGAAAATACAAGGTACAAATTCACTCATTTTTTCAGGTCTGTATTTTGCAGAATATAATTCAGGATTTTGTAAATGTGGAACCCAATTTATATTTTTAGTCCTAGAGTTTTTTACCATTTGGTTAGTTTAATTATGGCCCTCAGATACTATGGTTTGGTTTGCAGACCACTTGGCTTCACAAAGTACTTAATATGAATTTACATTTTTTCATGATTTTTAGTTAACTATAAAAATTTTTTTACTCTAAGCAGGAAGATAGTGAAATTGATATGTGGGTCAGGAAGACAGCAGCTGTTGCTAATAATGCTAATGAAGTCACCAATTCATCTCTCACTCTGAAGCTGCCTGCAGGCAACGGAAGAATGCAAGGAAAATGTGGGCTTCTGGGTTAATGTCAAGCTGGCCTTATCTTGTAGCAATTGAGCTGGGCTTTCTGGAAGAGAGATTGGCAAGGAGATTTTTATCATGGCAAAATAGTTCATCTCCAGAGACTCTAGTTAGTTTTGTAGTTTCCCTGTATATCAATATTTGTATTCTTTTGTGTTCCACGGGTCCCTAAGGAAAAGTTTTGTTCATTGAATTATGCTACCAACTGCTAGAGGCTATAGATATATCATATGCTAAAGAGCTATGCAGTGATGACTCTTTGTCCCAAAGTTGGTAACTGTTAAATCCTTGACAACACTCTGAAGCCTTCCACTATTTTCTTGGAGTCAGAGATTGCAAGTCCCTGGCAGACAGAGATCATGGAACCAGAACAAGTAATACAGGCTTATAACAGAGCATTTTCTCTCTCTTCTTAACTCTACCACTTCAAAACCTCAAAGGCATAGCAATACATAGGTAAGAATGACAAGGATATTTATTACTTTTTCCTGGTTCTCTTCCTGTTTATCTAAAAGTTCTTTTTTTCATTCTCCATCACTGGTTCAACATCAATATCATGCCTGCTAAATATTGGTGTTCTCTAAAGTTCTGTTCTGAGTATTCTCCGCTCCTCTTTCTACACAACTCCTCTTGATAACTTCATTAGCTTTCACGGGTATAATAAGTATCACATTCTCTCTTTACCTATTGGACATGTCAAACTAGATGTCCTGGACACACTTTAAATATATGTAGAAAACTGATCATATTACCTTTCCATTACACTCACTTCTCTTTCAGACTTCTCTGCTTCTGTCAAAGGTGCCACAAATACTCTTTTTCTAGATTTGTAATCTTGATACTACATATTTAATCAGTTACCAGACCATATTGTTTCCAGCTATCTCTTTATTTATCTCTTTATTCACAAAAATCACAACTTAAGTTCACACCCTCATTACCTTTTACTTAGATTAATTGTTATAGCCTCCGAACTGGTCTTTCTTATTCAAATTTCTTCCCACTCCATCCATCCTCATACTATTATCAATATGATTTTCTTTAACAATGCTACTCCCCTTTTCAATAAACTCCAGTGATTCCCTATTGCCTCTGGGGAAAAAAATAAATTTTAAAGACCTTCATAACTTAGCCCCAACCTATCTTTCCAGCTTTGTTATATGTTATTCTTCCTTCTGCACCATGATCCAGCCAATCTGAAGCTTCTTTCCATTCTTCACACATGACATTCCATCTCCTAACTCTGTGACTTTGTAACTACTAATCTCTATGTTTAGAGTAACTCACAGAATTACTTTTTTAAAGGGATTGTTTCATTCTTTTTATTTGTATCCCAAGCACTTAGGACAATGTCTGGCAACAGTAAGCACTTAATAAATGTTTATTGGTTTATTGATTGGTTTTTCTATAGCCTTCAGTACAATAGTACTACTACTTACAAGCCTGTCACTTTTAAAAATATATACTCCAAAAGCAGTAAGAAGAAACATTGGCCTTCTTAGATCAATGTAGTCCAGTCTTTAAAACTAGATTATGGACCTTCTGAACAGATCTCCAACTGTAAATTGGGTCACAGAAGGGAAAGCAGGAGGAGAAAGAAGAATAATCTAGTGAAACAGTTACTCTGAGGGAAGAAAAAAAGTCCTAGTAGAGAATTATCCTTAACACATTAAGATAGGATTTCAGATCATTTGGGCTACCACCTCTGCAAACTTGATGTGATTTCATGGATTTTGATTCTTGATACCTTATAAAAGTAAATTCAACCAACTGAGGATATTTTGGGTTGGCGCTGGTAGTTTTTAGGAAGGCCTAAGCAAAACCTTAAAGGACAGCTCAGAAGGGCTTTTTGTGCCTGAGAATCTGGTGTATTTATGTGATATGACAGGTCTATCACCATACCACAATTGTGGAAGTCCAGTCAATTTTATCTCAGTATCCCCTTCTCTACTCTGTCATCGCACAGGCCCTCTTCAAATTCATACCTGAACTACCACATGGACTGCTGTTTAACTGATCTGCCTCAAGCCTCTCCCCATTCTAATCCATCCTACATTAACTTGCAAATTGATATTCCTAAACTGCAAGCCTGTCACTTTCATACTCGATAAATTCCCTATTTCCCCCAAAATCAAATACAAAAATCTGTTTGGCATTTCAAGCCCCTCATAATCTGTACTTCACACCCTTCAAGTCTTACACTTTACATTCCACCATATATTCTGCAATCTAGTGACACTGGCCTCCTTGCACTTTCTAGAATAACACAGTCTATCTGCTGCATCAAGATTTTTTTACTGCCTGTCCCTCATGCCTACAATACTCTCCCTTCTTGCCTTCCTTCAAGTCCCATCCAAAATTCCACCTTCTGCAAAGAGCTTTTACAGATACCCTTTAAATCTAGTTTCTTCCCTCACTTGAGTATCTTCAATCTATCCTATATATAGTATGTTTGCTAAGTTGCTTTTTTCCCCCTGTATCTTCCCTACTGGTCTGTAAATTCTTTGAGAACAGGGACTGTCTTTTTCTTTCTTTGTATCCCCAGAAGCACAATGCCTAGGACATAACAGGACCTTAATCAATATTTATTGACTGATTATTAACTGATTAAGATGCAAAATGATAAATAAACATACTTCTATATATAGTTACTGAGAGAATTTGTTTTACTTGACTACGCATATTTTTAACAAGAAATTTATTTTTATTTTTTTCCCAATGAGGTAGACACGGGAAGAGGAAAATATATTTCTTTTCCTTTTTTGTGTTTTTTTTTTAATAGAGAGGTAGTGGGTTGTTACAGATGTGAAATGTTACATGCACTTTCAGATGAGGTCATCATATTATTACTTTTACTTAACTGTTTTATTTTGTTACAAAAGACATCTCATCTGCAAATGTTTATAATGTAAAAATAAAACACATCAATAAAATTTTTAAAAGAAGGGAAGAGGGGGAAAGAGAAAGGAAGAGAGAAGAAGAAGAAGAGGAAAAGGAAAAAAGGAAGGAAGGAAGGAAGGAAGGAAGGAAGGAAGGAAGGAAGGAAGGAAGGAAGGAAGAAGGAAGGAAGGAAGGAAGGAAGGAAGGAAGGAAGGAAGGAAGGAAGGAAGGAAGGAAGGAAGGAAGGAAGGAAGAGGATATGCTGAAACCAATCATAAAGGACAGAATCCCTAATTTAGGAGAGAGCAGTGGACTAATACCAAGATATGACAAGACCTTTGTAGTCTCTAGTTGATCCCCTGCCATGGGCATATGATGAGTTAGGGGTACCCTTCTTCCTCCAGGAACAGAAAGAAAAAAGGGCCAGTCTTAAAGAAAGAACATCCCTACTATAGTCGAGAAAGCAAAACAGTTGATCTGTGTGTAGGAGACAACAGCTGCAACCATTCACTCTAACAAAGGCATACCAGCCTGTCTTCTGAGGCTACCTCTCTAGGTAGCAGCAGACAAAAGTAAAGATTACCCTGGTCTGGAATTCACTTGGCTCACTGTACTACAGTGATAAAGCTATGCATTTTGCAAGGAAGACGAGCAAAAAAGATCTAGCCTGTCTATATTTTTGTCCCTGAAGAAAATCTTAGATTTGAGGTGAATTGCAAAATACTTGAGTTCTCAACTGAGCAATCAACAATGAGTATATTGAGGTAAGCAGTAGGGATACAAATACAATGAATTAAACAGTCTTCTTATAGAGAGCTTGTTACTTGGCGATGTTTTTTTCCAAGACATTCAGGGTTAAGTGAACTCTCAGAGTCGCATGGCTACTAAGTGTTGTATCTAAGGTCACATTTGAACTTAGGTCCTCCTGATTTCAATGACAGTGCTCTATCAATTGTGTACTCTTTTGGGTACAGCTATGCATCCATGATGATGGGACCCTAACAATGTCAATGAAAATGGGCCTTTGTATTTAAGTATGAATATTGCCTCATATCGTAAAATGTAAATACATACCTCTAAATATTTCAACATAAAAATCATAAATCTGGAAGTAAAAAATAAGCTTGATAAAACAATATGAGCTAGGAGCATAGAACTGAAGCTGGATTGTAATCATTCTCTGATATCTTCATTGCACAAAATGAAGACCCAAACCCAGACCTTTCACATTTCCTTAGTAGGAGCTTCAACTATTGGTTATGAATGGGTCTGATACTAAGCTGAACCAAAGCAACAAAGTTCATTTTTGTAATTTGTTGCTTTTCAAGATTGAAACTCAGCATGTAAAATAACAATAATAGCTCACATTTATATACCATTTTTATGCTTACAAAGTATTTTCCTTACAACAATGATGTGAGGTAAATATTTTAGGAATTATCTATCACCAGGTATATGATATATTCTAGGGTTTATAATTGGGGAAAAAAGGATTTAGAATACAGAAAGTGATATTTAGGCTCAACATAAGGAATCGTCACTCAAATAATAATAAAAACAAGTTATTGTGCCAAGAAAGATTGTAGAATTTGCTTCCCTATAATACATACAATTCTCTATTTTATGTGGCTTACATCCAATTAATTTTAATTCAACAAATAATGTCTGATGTACAGAATCCTATGTTAGATGCTATGAAAGATTACTCACAGATAAATAAGACATAATCTCTACCTTCAGTCAGGTTAGCATCTAGCAGAGGAAACAGAAATAATTTTGACATAAGACTTCTGATGTGTTATAAAAAGGTAGAACAATAGAAATTTACAGGAAGGATTGTTAAAACCTGCTTACAGGGAATGAAGGAAGGCTTTTCAGAGAAGGTAATTTTTGAAATTGACCCCAAATAAATGGTAGGTTTTAGTAGGTAGAAATTGGGGGAAGGGACTCTAGGAAAAAGGAACAAAATGCAAAGACAGGAAAGCATAGGCTATGTATCAAGGAAACATAATAATCTAATTTATCTGGAGTGTCTTCAAAAGAAAGAAAGTAGTGAGAAATATGTCTGTAAAGGTAGGCTATTGCCTGATTGTGGAAGTCTTTAAATGACAGGCAGCTGAGTTCTACTTTCTTTCTAAGGCAATGAAAAGCCATTGAAGATTTTTGATTGGGGTAGTGACAAGATCTAGGGTAGGATTAAATGACCTTTTTAAATCCTTTCCAGCTCTAAAAGTCTATGAAATTAAGAGATGTCATAGCTACTTAGGATCAGAAGTGTTTCTGATAAACTCTTTAAGAAATTACTAATTATTCTGAGAAATCTAATCCCAGCATACTCCATAAGGATGTGGAAATGCCTATCTGAAGAGACCACAATTCTGAAGGCTCAGATGGATTGATTCATAGGCTATCTGAAACAGGAGGATAACAAATACTGGAAGAAAATCTTGGACTTAATTGTCATAAAAAAATGAATCGGAAAAAAAATTGATAATTATTGATCCATACACCTACTTCCTTTTTTTTTTTAAAATAACTTTTTATTGACAGAACCCATGCCAGGGTAATTTTTTACAGCACTATCCCTTGCACTCACTTCTGTTCCAATTTTTCCCCTCCCTCCCTCCACCCCCTCCCCCAGACGGCAAGCAGTCCTTTACATGTTAAATAGGTTACAGTATATCCTAGATACAATATATGCGTGCAGAACCGAACAGTTCTCTTGTTGCACAGGGAGAATTGGATTCCGAAGGTATAAATAACTCAGGAAGAAAAACAAAAATGCAAGCAGTTTATATTCATTTCCCAGTGTTCTTTCTTTGGGTGTAGCTGCTTCTGTCCATCCTTGATCAATTGAAACTGAATTAGCTCTCTTTATCAAAGAGATCTACTTCCATCAGAATACATCCTCATACAGTATCGTTGTTGAGGTATATAATGATCTCCTGGTCCTGCTCATTTCACTTAGCATAAGTTCATGTAAATCTCTCCAAGCCTCTCTGTATTCATCCTGCTGGTCATTTCTTACAGAACAATAATATTCCATAACATTCATATACCACAATTTACCCCGCCATTCTCCAATTGATGGGCATCCATTCATTTTCCAGCTTCTAGCCACTACAAACAGGGCTGCCACAAACATTTTGGCACATACAGGTCCCTTTCCCTTCTTTAGTATCTCTTTGGGGTATAAGCTCAGTAGAAACACTGCTGGATCAAAGGGTATGCACAGTTTGATAACTTTTTGAGCATAGTTCCAAATCGCTCTCCAGAATGGCTGGATGTGTTCACAATTCCGCCAGCAATGTATCAGCATACATCTACTTTCTTACCTTCACTTTGAGTAATTTTTAAAAATCTTCTCATACAAAAAATCTAGCCTTCCATGAAATAGGGTATCTCTGTCCTAAACATGTCCTCCTCTCTAGTTTTCTTTCACTTCTCCATAACCTTCTATACCTGGAATCTTTCACCTTAGAAACTTCTCTGCCCTGTTCAGCCTCATTAATTGGTGCCTCTCTCCATGTAACATGAGAGGGGATAAACCATCCTACTGATTTATTCTACTGTACCTTAGTAAGATGCTGACCATCTCTATAAAATGCCTGTCCCTGGCCTTTTTGACTACTGCTTTTAGAAGTGAGTTGGTCTAGAATACTCCAGTAAATGTCGCTATTTATCGCAGAAAACATAGGAACATAGCTTTAGAGAATTATGAGCTATCTAGTCCAACTCCCTCATTTTGTAGATGAGGATACTGAGGCACTGAAAAACTAAATGATGTGTACAGGATCTCACAGCCAATGTTTTAGATAATATTTGAATGTGGCTTTTCCTATCTTCAAGTCCAGTCCCCTATCCACTACATTATTCTGCCTCACTTTGTGGCCCTAATTTTAATGATATTGGCTTCCAGCCCCATGTCATTGCTACCCTCAAGGAGAAAATAAAAATCTAATCTTCTCCAGTACAGAAGCTAGGATACTCAGACCATGGAATAGCTTCTGCAAGGATGATCATTCCTTCTCTATCATGGCTCAAAGATGTCCAATGGCCACTTTGGTTTTAGCTTTCCTTTGTTGCCTCTGGCTTCCCCTTAAGGTTCCCATCCCTAGGTGTCCCCTGATTGCACTAGTGCATGATAAAATCCAAACATAAGAAAAGGCTACTGGTATTAGAATTTTAAATTCTTTTCCAAATGCTTTTAAATCCCCCAAACAGAAGTAGAATAATATTTATGAAGACCGATATATGCATCAAGTAAATCTGTGATAAAGTTATGGAAAGGGAATAGACAATCTTTTCCAAACAGAATTCTATAAAACAGCACAACTTCACAGTTACAGAATTAACTGAAAGATCCAGAGAACACAAGATCCCACTGTGTTTATTTTTTGTTGTCTACATAAAAGCATTTGATTCAATAGGACAAAATGTTGCCTTGAAAAATCTCCTCTAACATGGTACTGTCCACATTTATATTGAAATCATACAAGATTCCTAGAAGGATATAACAATAGAAATAGCTTTGTTGGACAAACTGATTCTTATTATCAAATAAAGCATAAAAACAGGTAAACACATTCCCTATACTGTTTGTAAGCTGGTGTCAAGGAAGAGAATGAGACAAAAGGAAAGGTCCCACTAAAATATTTATATCAGCATTTTTTGTGGGAACAAAGAATTGTTAATAGAATAAATGGCCATTGGTTGGTAAATAAATGTAATGGAATATTACTATTCTGTAACAAATGACAAATATAATGAAAGCAGAGACACATGGAAATACTTATATGAATTGCTGCAAAGCAGAATTGGGAAAACAATATGTACAATCCAACAAAGTAAATCAAAAGAATAATGACAAAACCATTGAAAATTAAATGCTGAAAAAATATAATGACCAAGTTTGGCCTCAGTGAAAAGATAAGTGAAAACATTTACTCCCACTTCTTCACAGAGGTAAGGGACCATAGGCATGGAATGCTGCATGTGTTAAGATTTTTTAATATATTGATTAGTTTTACTGAATTTTTTCTTCCTCCTTTTTCATTCTTTATCTTAAAGGATAGGTCTCTGGAAAGGGAAATGGCAGGAGAGAAACAATGGGAGAGGTAAGTAATGTAAAAATAAAAGATACCAATAAAGAAATTTTAAAGAAAGCATGAAATCCAAATTAACATCCTCCAAATGCTCCTGTTTGTGGATGGCATTATTATTCATATTATTCATATGAATATTCCATTAAGCCCCAGAACATTGCAGAGTCTCTTCAATGAGATCCAAAATCAATTGAAAGTATTTGACCTCACTATGAATGCAGGAAAAGTGAGGTAGATGAAGAATATCTATTGTTCAAACCATATTGTATAGATGGACAGCATACAGAGCTCAGTTGATCTGTCACAGCATCATCACAAATTTAATAAATATGTGTACATATACATATAAGTTGTGATGATGCTGCAGTATATGTATATATACATATATATGTGCATGTATGTA
Organism: Antechinus flavipes; assembly: GCF_016432865.1. NCBI lineage: Eukaryota > Metazoa > Chordata > Mammalia > Dasyuromorphia > Dasyuridae > Antechinus > Antechinus flavipes. The sequence continues at coordinate 284,772,083 of NC_067401.1, read as the reverse complement.
TGTTTAATTTGTGATGATGCTGCAACAGGATCAGATACATACACACACAGACACACACACATACACAGAGAAAATGAACTCGGCCCAGAATTTAATGGAAGTAAGTGAAGAGGTGAGATTGCCTTTAGGAAATCACACAATACTTTTAATGATCCTGGGTTTCTTCCTGAAACAAAACCTCATCTTTTTAACATCAATATTCTTCCAATGTTTTATATGACTGCATGTATATAAACATCTTATCATATCAAGAAGGGGAGAGGGAGGAAGGAATAGAATTTGGAACTCAAAATGGTTTTTTAAGTGGAAAATTTTATTTTAACATATAATTGGGGTAAATAATATATATATATATATATGTATATATGTTATATATATACATATATATATGTATACACATACATATAATAGAAAAATGTATTTTCCCAGTGATGTAGGGCTATAAGCCATGGAATATTACAATCTCTGAACAATCAAAGTTGTAAGATACCCAAAGAGCAAGGAAGAGGGACATTGGGATTATGAGCATGTTACAACATATTATTATGAATGAACTTTCCAGAAAAGTGGCATAAAAAGATTTTGTTGGAGAGATACATGACCAGAAAAGGAAGGGTGCCTACCAAAGAATTCAAGGACAAAAATACTGGGCAGGTTACAAGTGCTCCACTGGAATCCACCAAGTAATCCATTGCTAGGCCATCAGCATATTGCACAGGCATTCATGGGAAGGCACCAAGAATCATACAGGATGAAGAGATTTAGATGCATTGCATCAGCACCATTAGTGAGGAGGTCCCACCTTGATGGGATCACACATCCATTGCAGTATCAGTGTCAGAAAAGAAATATTTTTAAAAGAAAGCTATTATAGTCCTACTCTCTATCTGTATAGCAAATTATATCATTTTTTGTAAATTGCTTAACAGTGCCTGAAACATAGTAAGCCCTATCTAAATGTTTATTCCTTCCCTTCCCTAAAACACTTAGCATTGTACCTGACCCATATTAAATAAATGTTTCCTACCATCCATCCTTCTTTTCTTCCTTCTTTATTCCTTCCTTCCTTCTATCCTTTCTTTTTTCTTTCTTTTCTTTTTTCCTTCCTTTCCTCCTTTCTTCCTAATTGTCTTTTAACTTTTAAAAGGTATACTCTCATGATGATCATATTTGATCCTCACAATAAATTTTGAGGAGCACAGAGCAAGTAGAATTAGGTTTCCTCAGATAAAAACCTAAGGCTCAGAGAGTTCAAACAACTTGGCATGAAAGGTCACAGCAAGTTAGTGGCAAAGTCAGGACTAAAATCCAGGTCTCTTAACTTCTTTTTTGTCATTTTATTGTATCACACTGTACCAACACAGTTCAAATGGTTACCCCATAACAATGGTATGCATAATAATTCAAATTTACACTGAGTTTCAAGCTTTGAAAAATATTTTACATATATTGTTATTTTATTCTATCACAGCAACTAGTTGACTGTTTACTGGGTCTGGAATTCAAATCCAGTTTCAGACCCCAGGCAAGTCACTTTTAACCCCATTTGCCTCAGTTTTCTAATGTATAATGAACTGGAGAAAAAATGGTAAACCACTCCAGTATCTTTGTCAAGAAACCCTGAAATGGGGTCACAAAGAGTCAGACATGACTGAAAAACAACTGAACAAGAACTGTTGTCTCATTGATTAGTAACTAAAAGATTCAAAGGTATATTATAAAGGACAAATATCACTAGAATGTTATTATAGACATAAAGTTAATTCTCAAATTAGGGTATATCTGTTATTGGACTTATTTTGCTTTCAATTTTATTCATATTTAGTACCATTCTATTAAGTTCTTGCTTTGCTAACAATATTGGATTTTCAATATATATGGTATATAATCTTATTTGTGACTTTGTTGGTATAATTTCATCTGTTTATTTTGGAACTCAAAAATGCTAAACACACTATATTCAGATTTCTTTCTCCTCCTCCAGTTCCAGGTAAACTCTAAAAGAAAATAAATCAAGCAGAAGTCTAAAGAAGTATGAAGGTCGATTGTTAAAGTTTTTCCTGTGAGCACATATACTTCAGAAATTGGTAAATTTCACAAATCTGGGTTCAATTTATTGTTTTGTTCATCATCTAGACCTAAGAAGGAAATGGAGAAAATGTTAATGTTGCAAGTCAAATTTTAAAAGTGTTTTATTGTTGCTGTTGTTAAAGAGCTGGTTGTTAATTATACTAGCACTTAACAATAAAGAAAAAAGACATGGGTAAGAAAAATGTCCAGGTATCCAGTTCTTCTTGTATTGGTTTTTCATAACTGATTAGTTTTCTTGTTTCTTTTTTAAAAAGTTAATTTCCAGGATGCCAAATATCATGTATACAAATGTAAATACTACATCCTTTCAAAAACACAGCATAAATTAATTTTACATTGTGCATACTGCCATTTCCTTCCATATTGGTAAATAATTCAGGATATATAACAATTTAAAAATAATAATTACTGATCTCAAAACACTATGTATATGCAATGCATATACAAATCTTCAAGCTAGCAACCTCCTGAGTGACTTCCTCTATCCTCTCCAATACATCACCTACTTAACTGCCAAAATCACTTTTTCTTAAGGATTAATCTCACCAAATCATTCCCATGTTCAAAACTTTCCTATTGTCTCTGAGATTAAATGCATTTAATGTCTTCAATACTCTGGTTCCTGCTTAACTTTCTAGCTTTAATATCACTTCCTTGAAAGAACTCATGTTCCCACCCAACCAAACCATTAATTTTTTCTTGAATTCAACATTTTAGCTTCTACCTCTATGTATTTATACAGAAAGTCCTCTACACCTTTTATTTTTATCTTTATATCTCCAATACATAGCATAGTGACTTGTACATAGTAAGTCAGATTTAATTAACAGATCATTTTCTTGACAACACCTCCTCCAGGATGTCTTCCTTTCTTAATTTCCCCTTAGTTTTCTGTCATCTCACTGAAGGCCTAACCATTACTTTTCATATCTCTAATGTTTGTATCAGTGTAGATAGGTGTCACAGTGGATAAAAGCACCAGGCCTAGAGTCAGGAATACTCATCCTCCTGAGTTCAAATTGGCCTCAAATTCTTGGTAATTGTATGCCTCTGAGCAAGACAGTTAACCCTGTTTGCTTCAGTTTCCTAATTTATAAAATGAACTGGAGAAGAAAATAGCAAATTATTCTAGTATCTTTGCCAAGAAAACCCCCATTAGGATCACAGAGAGTTGGACAAGACTGGTTATTTTACTAAATAACCACATAAATACATGTATGATGTATATATGGTATTTATTAATGCTGATTTTAAAAAATTATTAAGCATTTAATGTGTGCAAAGTACTGTGCTAGACAATGGAGATATGAGGATGAAAGATAATACTATCTTCCCCCAAGGAACTTACAATATGATTAGGAGGGAGGTTATAAAGGATACACAGCATGTACCCAAAGAAGAATGACTCAAGATAAATTGTTAAAGAGCAAAGGTACACCCAAAGTGCTTAAGGGAAGTCTGTGAAGAAAGACAGAACTTTCAGCTGGAGGGAACAAACAAGTATTCATGGAACATGCAACATCTGAGTTAGGCCTCAAAGGAAGAAAAGCATTTCAATAAATAAGACTGAGGAGAAATATATTCCTGGCATAAATCAAGAAAAATGTTCTACATGAAAACACACAGGTAACAAATTGTAGGTGTTTGAAGAATAACTAGAATCCTACTGTGACTCGAATATAGAATGCATGAAAGGGAAAAATGTGAAACAGAAAGACTCCTATTATGTGAAGAGGAGTAATATATAAAATATACAAATAATGTGAAAAGAGACTCCTTGAGGTGTCTCATCTAAATTTTGTATAATACCTAGTACTTACATGAGGGACAGCTAGGTGGCGCGGTAGAGTGCTGGTCCTAGAGTAAGGAAGACTCATTTTCCAGAATTCAAATCTGGTCTGACACTTACTATATGTCTCTAGGCAAGTCACTTAACCCCGTTAGCCTTAGTTTCCCCATTTGTAAAAATGACCTGGAGAAGGAAACAGTAAGCCACTGCAATATCTTTACCAAGAAAACTCTAAAATGGGCTCTCAAGGAATCAAACTTGACTAAAAATAATTGAACAACGACAGCAAAAGCACTTATACTGTGCCCTAAGGTTTGCAAAGTACTTTAGGAATATTATCCCATTTGATCCTTACATCAACCCTAAGGAATAGGTGTTATTATTATCTTAAATTTTACAGATGGGAAAACTAAGGCAGATAAAGGTGAAGTGCCTTGCCCAGTGTCATCCAATTAATAAATAAGATCAGATTTGAACATACATCTAAGAACACATTTTCCTGATACCCATTATCACTTTGATCCATTACCACTAACCTAGATTTTATGTCTACTCTAGAGTTCCCCCTACTATAAAGGCTAAATATGAAATAATTATAGATTTAGAATCTAAAGTGATCTTCAAGGTGATTTAATTTTAGGCTCAGAAAGTTATCCAAAATCACACCAGTGATGGCAGAATGGGATTCAAACCAGGAATCGAAATCCAGGATTTATACTGCTACATCATAATTAATGAATGGCTATTAAATTTAATTATTCATTTTGTAAGCGCTGAAGTGTTGTAAGAACATAAGGGCAGACAGCACTGAAACAATCAAAAATAAGTTGTCTTTTCCAATCATGTCCGATATATCTATTCCTTTGCATTAATATTTTTCAATATTAAAACCTATAAAATAGAATAGAGAATTTTTTATTCTTATTCATATCTCTGATCTTCATCTTAATCAAGAACAAATGCAATCTTTCCTCCTCTTTCTATCCTCTCCCCTCTTCAATCCAATTCACTTGTAATGTCAGCCTCTCCAGTCAGTTGATGGTAAATACATTATTGTTCTTTTTATTTCCTACAATGTCCAGTATAGCACTTTCAAACAATCAGTGAGCAGTTATTAAGTGCCTAGGATGTGAGAGGTGCTGGAGAAACAGATATAAAAGTGAAAAAGTTGCTATCATCAAAGAACATGCTTTCTAGGGGCAAATAAAACTTCGCAACAAATTTAAATAGTTTCTCAAAGAACAATAAAATGTAATTTCTGACAAAACTCAGAAGAGGTCTTTTGGGGTTTGGATTAGGGATAACCTCAAATATATGAAAATGAGAGATCCCTATGTGTCAATAAGTATAAAGAAGAGCCATGGGCTAACTTCAAAACATTTACTGGCCTGTCCTACATGTATATAAAATATAAATTGTAACTATTTAAAAAGAAAAGAAATTCACAATCCTGTACAATTTAAGAGGCAGGAAAAATGTAACTGCGACTGACAATTAAAATTGTATCTATAATATGATAATGGACAACTTCCTGGAAGTTGATCAGATTTCACATCACAAGAGAGCCTAGCTTTTCAATATTGTTCTCAAAAACCACACCAAAAAAAAAAAAAAATACCAATAAGAAGTGAAAAAAATACCAGAAATTCTAAATGTTTTTAGGGGGAAAAAATTCAAAGAAATGAGCAAACAAAAGAAAAATTATAAATTAAGAAATGAAGCAATATTATAAATTGCAAAAGTCAGACAAGAATGCCAAAAGTCAAACCATGTCCACAGAAGCACTAGAAATCAAAACTATAATTTTTTAAAAGACAAAACAAAATGGATAGAATTAAAATGGCAAAAATATCACAAGTTTAAATAAAGATAGAACTGAGTGCAACTAAAAAAATCTCAACACAAGATGAATGTAACAAGTTTTTTCAAAATAAAATAATAATCCAATTCTATAATACTTTAAAGTTTATAAAGTGCTTCATCTATAACAACCTTGCAAGATAGCTAGTGAAAATACTATTGTTGTGCAGTTGTGCAACTCTTGGCAATTCCATTTGGGTTTTTCTTGACAAAGATACTAAAGTAGTTTACCATTTCCTTCTCCAGCTCATTTGACAGATAAGGAAACTGAGGCAAACAGGATTAAATGATTTATACAGAGTCACACAACTAGTAAGTGAATGAAATCACATTTGAATTTGGAATATGAATCTTTCTGACTTCTGGCTCAGTGCACTATGCATTATTCCACATATATTACTCTTTTTGTAAAGATTTGAAGAAATTGAGGCCCTGAGAGTTTGTGCCATATCCAGTATAATGCAGCTAGTAGATTTAGAGATTAAGTGACATACCCATAACCACACACGTCTGAAGTAGGTTTCAAACCCACTTCTCATTTCAAATCCAGAATTCTACTATCCAGTCTTGTTTGAAAATCTTATGTCTCCACCTCAACTTCCATTTCTAAGGATTGACACGGATGACAGTTTTTTGTCAGGTACTATTTGACCTACCATTAGAGGTGAAGTAACTGAATATGCAAAAGGGATTAAGAAGCTTGTCTAAAGTTTCAGAGTGAATTAGTAATTGAACTAGATTAGAGTTTCTGACTACATTCTCAGGCATAGGCCTAGTCCCCAGTCTATGCAAACCCTCTCAAATCTTGTTCAGTGGTTTCTTTATTTATATTTAATAATGCTGTTGCCCAAAATGAGAATATGTCATTAGAAATTTTTAAACAGTGAAAAATAAATCAGTTGGGGTTTCATTTTGCTTCATGTTTCAGTTTTCACTTACTAGACAGTGAAACTTCTAATAAAATTGGCGAGAGGAATTCTCTGTTCTGTTCTTAGGAAAAACAAGTCAAGAAAGAAATAGTTTCTCCATAGAAATGTTAACTTTGGACACTATCCTTATTGCTTTTGCCTTGAGTGGGACTTTTCAATGAGAAGCCCTTTGAGGGGGCAACTAGGTAGTACAGTGGAGAGAGCAACAGACCAGAAGTCAAATTTGACTTCAGACACTTACTAGTTGTGTGACCTGAGCAAGCCTCTTAACTGAGATTGCCTCCCAGAGAGAGAAGCCCTTTGAGGTCTAGAATCTTTTCAAATATGATTATGGCATCTTAATTGTCTTTACTGGAATCATTATTATAACAAAGAATGTGAAAGTGTCAAAATAATGATGTTAAAGTTCCACAAATTGTCATGCTAATAAAAAATAACTTGGGTCTGAAATGAAAACAAAAAAGGGGGGGAATATTCTCTTGCTCTCTCAGATACCTAGTTTGAGTGAGCTTGATATTGGTACCCTGAAACTTTAATCATAAAATTCATTCTTACAGAGAATAAGGTCTCCTTTATCTGTGGCCTTAAATTTATAGGTAAAAGGTTGTAAAGGAACATCCAACTCCAAAGCTATCCAGTACAACACTCTCACTTTACAGATAAAGAAACTAACATACAGAAAGATGAAATAATTTGCCCAAAGGTAAAATACACACTAGGTGCTTAATACATGCTTCTTGAATGAAAGAAAGGTTTATGCATCTCAAATATTTTGCTGTGATGTGTAGCAGACAGTCATCTCTCCTAATCTTTGATCTGCTGTTTGTGCATTCAAATGTCCTGAAAGGGTCAAATAAATTCTGTGAAACTAAAAGCAGAGCCTCTTGGTAATTCTGTAGCCAGAATGGCAGGTGTGCAGCTGTATACAGCTGTGAGCTCTCTCACACACAGCTGCTGGACTGTACTCAAAATCACAAAGATTTGCTACATTATTCTCCTGTCCTTGCCAAAAACCCTTGGACTTAAAGCGGTGCAGAATTCCAGATCTTTGGTTATGTAAGAGATATTAATACCCATCCGTCTTCAGATCCTAAAATATATGTTCAGGATATCTTTCTGACCTCCTTTGGTCCCCTTCTTCTTTATCTCTGTTTTCCTAGATATTGTTTATTTAGCATTTCAAATTAGCATAATTTATTTTTTCTTCATATTACCTTACAATGTCTCATTTCTTTCAGCAAATGAACTTCAATACTCATTAGATTGAAATTGCATGTGTAACTAGTTTGCCATTCTGCAATGCAAATGTTTATACTTTGTGTTTTTATAATCTACCTTTGTGTATTAATATTACTGCTGATATTAGACAGCTAAAGAAAAATATTTCCATCAAATGACAAAGGCTCTCAGTAAAGGATACATTTCATTTGAGCACAAGAGAATTCTGACCTTTCTAATACTATAGGATTTTCCCCTGTGCCCCCTTCCATTTAAAAACTCTCTGGTGCTCGCTGACATGTGTGTCCTTTTTCAGGGCTTGTTTTTCTCTCTCTCCCTCCTTTTTGCTGAAGGAAAAAAAAAAAAAAGCTATGTTACCTCCTCTTTTCTATGAGCCTTTCACACAAGGGGAGCAAGGCTTGGCTCCTCAGAGCAATGCTTGGCAAACTCCAAGGCAGGAAACGCAGAAAGGAACGAGTCTGTCAGACTCATTTTCTTTTAGTTCAAATGTTTATTTCAGATTTTGGAGGAAGTAGAGTGGTTCCTTTCCATTTCCTTGTCTCTGGGACCCAAAAGTTGGATGAAACTTAGACATCCACACCACACCTCAGAATGTGCCCACCATTAAACTTAGACAGAAATAGAAATTCGTCTGATAATCCCCAATATGAATGAAGCCAAATATATATATATATATATGTATATTTGCCTCACTATATCCCTTCCAACTAAAATTGTAGGATCCTGTATCTTTCTAATATTGCCGCCTTTGACTGATCTACATCCAATAAAATTTAAGCACCTTAGATGGAAGGACTATTTCATTTTTGTCTTTGACTACCTCCCCATCCCTCACCACCCAGAAGCACAATATCTAGCTCAGAAAAGGGACTGATAAATGCTTGTTGAATGAGATTGAACTGAACTGAACTGAGTCCTCATGTGATATAGTTAAGGTGTTTCAATGGCGTAAAGGGGATTTATATATGGCAATCCATGAATTTATTGCAATGTACTATAACCAGGTCTTGAATTCTAGAATATGACTTCACTTTGCTATGCATCATATGATTACATACTCAGGCTACTGCTTATTTCAGGAAGAATGACAAAAGATGTCTACTGTCCTAGTTGAAATTTTGGATTAAGCTATTGCAGAATCCATTACATTTTCCAGATATCACAAAAAAAGGTCTGGATCTGACACTAGGACATGGTTTCTATGTTTTTTAATATGTTCTATGTTTCTATGATCTTTGATATGTTCATTTTATCATTACTTGTAAGTGGTTTTTAAACTTGTAATCACTTTAATTTCCCCCACTCTTATTTCCCTTTCCCCTTTCAAAAGACACAAACCAACTAAGGGCATTCTATCCACAAGCTAACATGTCTATATTAAGGTTTTTACAGCTCCTTTCAATACCAAAATGGGAATGTTAGAACCCAAACTGGAGAACCTTCTGATGAGTTTACAACTAAACCCTAACAGATGGACTTGTCTTAAGGCATCAGGAATGAAGCCCAATTTTAGATACAAATAACTTACTGAGAATATTTATAGACAGCAAACTCTTTGGGCACAAGAGACAGCCCTCTGAAATTTTAACATGGATTAATCTGTAGTTTTGCAATTGATAAATAAGCCAAACATTGCAAATGTATCAATTAGTTTTGTAGGAGATTTTCCAGGGCAAGGCATAAGATGTAATCATTTTTAGTCTTTTCCCCTAAAAAAAATGTTCCATTGGATGAAAATCTGACCTAATCAATCTAATCATCTATCGGACAGTTTGAGTGATGTAGATATGTAGCAACCATGGTTCACAGTCAAGTGTTTCATGAATTCTATACAACCAGCTGATGGCATTCTTTCGTTGTTATATATACCCAGATGTCCTAAAAGTCTTCATGCAATTTGCTAAACCTTTGGGGACACTCTGTGTGTGTATATACATACATACTGCCACATGCATATGTATGCAATATTGTTTTTATAATAAATAAAAGTACATGTGTGCTGACAGATTTTTGAAGAAAATGGTATATATATATATACACACACACACACACACACACACACACACATATACACATAAAATATGTATACATATAATACATATATATCCAGGGTAAGCTACTAAAATCTAACCAATCCTTAAATGTGTCAGATATTCCTATAAACAAATATCCCAATTTTACAAGAAGCATGTGAGAACATGTTTCTTGTTAGCATGAAGCAATATTTCAGGTGATCTCAATATTTCAGAAGTAGCCAAGCAAGTGGCCTCAATAAAGAAGCACCAGGTTTAGAATGAGAAAATTCTGGGTAAGTTAGAATCCCTGCTTTTCTATTCACTAGCTATGTAACCATGTGCCATTTCTCTGTATCTCAGTTTCTTCATTTGTTAAATGAAGATATTGATTCTACTTGCCCCACAGGGTTATTATGAAACTCAAATCAGAAAATATATACAAAAGTACTTGATAAACTTATTATACAAGTAAATATGAGGTATGATCACAGAGTAATCTTTTTTTAAAATTTCCTCTCTTCTAGAAAACATTTAATCAAGGTATATTAATCACAAGTAACCTGAATTCACTTTTTTTAAATAATGAACATAAAAATACAAGAAGAAATAAGATGAAAGGGAGAAAGAATGGAAACCAAAGATAAAGAATGAAACATTGTAAAGGTTACAGTGAAATAAACATTTCTGTTTGAATGTATTTCCATCAAAGTACAGTAGACTGCAGTCATGTGCTTTTTGCACGCAAAATTGTATTGTATCAAATTTAAATTTGTTACAACTGTCATGTACATTAGTTTAGTGATAAGGAAAATGTAACTTAATATCTGATATAATGAAACAGCGACCACCATTAGCTCCTAGCCATATTAAAGCCAGGCTGTTAGTGACATTGCTGGTGTCATGTGAAAACCTCAGATTCTATTTGTCTTCTTTAGCCATCCTCAAGCAAATATATGACTATATCAAACAGAAGATCTTGAAGGAAGTCTCTGTGATGAGGTAATTTCGTTGCTCATTCACAGTGCCTTGCATTTGCTGTACTTAAAATAGACACTTGTACCAATAGTCTTTTTATTACCCGAAGGGGGAAAAAAAAAATCACATACACACCAGTCCTTTTTCTTTCTGCCCGCAAAGGGAAGCAACTTGATCCAGTGAGGCCTGAAACCTGAGTAGGTCACTGTACACCACGATAAAATTCCCTAATCCCTGAGCCAAATTTCCCTAAGGGGGCCCTACTCCTGATCCTTCACTTTCCAAGCTGACTTTTCCATTCCCTCTCTCGTCTTTCCCTCTTTCATTTCCCCTACCTTAAAGCCTTGATATCTGATCCACTGTGGGTGCTCGGGTTACAGTTTTTACAGCTTAGGCTGTCTACTGCTGTATACATTCCTTTCTTTCTGCTCTGCCGTGATTACTTACCAGAGCTTATTTTACACTGGTCCAGATGAAAGCAGTTCAGATGAAGGGAAACACAGTCAGGCAGCTTGAGTATTACAGATATGAAACTCCACAAGGGCACATTGTGTTCTCCGTGACATTTTGTTGCACATATTTATACAGTATAACCAATTTGTTATGTTACTCCAGTCTTCTTTAGGTTTATGGGGGCTCTAAAAAGAAAGCCTCCCTGTGGGTTTTTATTAAAAGCAGTCATATCAGAAAGGATAAATAATACTTCTACCTTCTATAAGGTTAACTTATTATATTGGAGGGATAAGTATTAAACAATCCCGTTTGAAATGAGATTTCATGGCTAACTGATATGATTAATAGAGACGGCATAAAAACTTCACCCAAAGATCATTTATGTTATTCCAGGTCAAAGAGAAAAATGCATATCTCAAAGGCAATCAAATTATTGCATCTGACGACTTTCTATCAATTTATTAATCTTGAGGTCTGTAGTTTCAGCTAGCAACGATTTAAAAAATAAAAGAAAATTCTGTGCACCAAGGTTAATTCCAGTGCTTAGTCCTAAAGCATTAGTTAAAAATTGTGTAATTTTCCCCCTTCACACAATGTTGTTTTTGTTTCTTCCTCACTAGTTCAGACAAACATCTGTTATACTGTAGAAGAACAACTATCTCCCAAACCGCTGAGTGTGCCTGTAGCCAAAGTAAACAAAACAAATCCAGAGGATCCAGCACAGTCAGCCTTTATATCCAGCCAGGATAACATTTCACATGTTTTGATTAAAATTAGCTAATTTGTAATTCTAGAACCTATGAAACTTAAAAGCTGCAATCTATATAGATCACATTGAAAAATGTTTTAAAGGGGCAGGGCATAGTGTGATCTACAGCTACAGAGCTCTTCACCTCTCACTCTGCTATTCTCAATATAATATGAACTGGAAAAAGAAATCTGGAAATTAGGCCGAGAAGAGATGGGGATGGAATTAGAGTGGCAGTCTTATTTACTATGGGGCATCTGGCTCCTGAAAGCCCCATCAAAAAGCACCAACTTCTTCCCATCTTTCAAAGAATCAACTGTCTATTCTTACAATTATTGGTGATTTCCATAAAAAACATCAATTTCCAATTTCCCTTTATAATGTCCCAACCACATCCTTATTCCCTTCTACATATCCATTTCTCACCTTTCTAGACACTATGTCCCTCACCCACAGATGAAAAAAATACTAGCATCAAAATCCAGATGGGTACTGACATTTCAGACAGAAAAGAAAGAGGAGATCAGACATCATGCAAACAACAAGCATACATGTATGGAATATTCATTATACACATACAAGCAACCAGGTGCTTATTATTCTTGAGCAGCAAGGAAAATGTAATAAAATTTAGGGGATGATAAAAAAATTAAAATATTCCAAGTTTGTCATAATAGAATACTAGTTTCTTTTAGTTGGGTCTTTCAAACATAAACTTAAGCATCTGATTTAACAAGGTGAATTACAGGATTTTTAAGAAATGACCAAATGGGCCAGTTTAAAGTATTCTATGCAAGCTATAGCCTAGCAGACTCAAAAGACTGGAAATTAAATTCTCTAATACCTATTACCTGTTTGTGAGTCAGAAGGAAAAAAAAAAAAAAAAAACAGACCAAAGGAAGGGGGGAGGGGAAGCAACACCAGAACAGACGTGTAAAGTCAACAGAGAAAAAACTCTCATCTAGCCAAAAGCTGCAACCTCATGGAAAAAAAAAAAAAATGTCCTGAACTGTGTTCTTGTGCAACCGCTAGAATCTGAACATCTGGAGTGCCAACCTCCTGCACAACCTCCTCTGGAACACAGCTGGACTGGCAGGTCTTTATATCAGATAGGACACTGGGGCTACCCCCAATAAATACACTGCTGTCAAAAACAGCCCCTTCAGACAGCTTTCTTTCAACAGGACTTACTCGGGTTTGATTAACTGTGAAGTGAAGCATTTAAGGGGGGGAAGCAAAAAAAGGAGGTGGGGTAGAAATGGAGTGAAAGAAAGGGGGGGGGGGGGGGGAAGAGAGAGAAAGAACAGGGAAAGAGGGGAGTCCCTTCGTGTAGCACAAAAATTATGTGCGGCTCAATCCATAACATTTCAGTTTGACAATTTAATTATACCGTTGCAGCTGGCTATTTTAAAAAGGGGATGGGAGAGGAAAGGAGCAAAAGAGGAAGGCGAAAGATAGCGCTTTTCCAGAGGTGTCTGCCCCATCGCAGCTCCCTAACTTTGGAGGGTTCACTGGGAGAAAGGTTTTATCAGAAAGAACTGCACAAACGATTAGTCAAGCTTTCTTTATGCCCCACCCGTCCCCTATTCCCCTCCTCCTTTCCTGGATGTCTCCGTAACTCACTGGGTTTTATTAGACTAAGTATTGTGTGTAAGAGATCTTCTCTTTCCTCTCTCTCTCTCTCTCTCTCTCTCTCTCTCTCTCTCTCTCTCTCTCTCTCTCTCTCTCTCTCTCTCTCTCTCTCTCTCTCTCTCTCTCTTCTCTCTCTCTCTCTCTCTCTCTCTCTTTCTTTCCCCCTCTCTCTCTCTCCCTTTTCCTCTCTCTCGCTCTGTCAGTCAAAGAAGTCGATTTGCAGGATTGAAGGCTGGGAGTTAGCCCTTATTTTCCACCCGGGAGGCGGAGCTGAGACATTCAGTGCATCCTACAGAAATTGACAAGCGATCCCTAAAAAAAAAAAAAAAAAAAAAAAAATCCATGCAACTGCAAAAGAGGGTGGGGGGAGCAAAAGAAAAAAAAGAAGAAGAAGAAGAAAGAAAGAAAGAAAGAAAGCTTTACCCAGCCAGTGGGGATTATAAATACCTTCATTTCCTCATTGATCTCCCTTTTCACAGGGTGAGCCGGTTTCCTGCTCCTTTTATTTTCGGGAGGTCTCCCTTCTTTCTCCATTTCTGCCATGTTTTTGTGTCTGGTTTCTGGGGTGATGAAATGGCTGCTCCCGCCGCCGCCGCCTGCCTGGGTGCCTCGGCCGCGGCGGCCGCCGGTGCTGCCGGTGGCGGTGAAGGAAGAGGAGGAGGAGGAGGGGGAAAAGGAGGAGAAGGAAGAGGCAGAGGTGCCGAGGTAGGAAAGGGGGATTCAAGAGCTAGGGGAGCGGGAACTCTTCTAGCGGCAATAGACGTCAGTGACTGTCAGAAGGAAAGGGAGCTCTGGTAGTCTGAGGGATGCCGATGATGCAGCCGCCGGAGCCGGAGCCGCCTCTGCTGCCGCTGCCGCTGCTGCTGCTGTTGCTGTAGCTGCTGCTGCTGCCGCTGCTGCTGTTGCCGCTGCTGCTGCTGCCGCCGCCACCGCTGTTGCTACTGCTGCCGTCCCTGCCACCACTGTTGCTGCTGCTGCCGCCGCTGCAGCCGCCGCCACCGGGCTGCATCCTCGATGCCCTGTGGAGTCGTCAGCCATGTTCCGTCTCTCTGTCTGTCTGCATGGGAGAAGGGGGACAGAGGCCAGAGAGGGAGACTGAGAAAGCGAGAGCGAGCTGCTCTGTGTGCGTGGATGTGGGTTCTATGCGTGTGTACGCGCGCGCCCGTGAGCGCGTGCGTGTGTGTGTGCGCGCGTGTGTGAGTGTGTCTCTAGTGTGTGCTTGGCAGAAGAGCGCGCCAGCCAGAGAGACCAGTGCCTTCAGTGAACAGGGGGCGGGGTGGGGAGAGAGGGAGGGGGAGTAGGGGAAGGAAAGGGAATGAGTTGGGGGGGCGAAATTCGGAAGGAGAAAAAAAAAGGTGGGGGCGCTAGGACAGCCCCCCGGCTCAGGGAGCGGGCGGGGCTTCCGCCGTCACTGAAGACGCGGATGCTCCTCCGCTCCGCTCTGGCTCGGGCTGCGGGGGCTTCTTAGACTTGGCCATTCATCCTCTGCAGGGACTGGCAGGAGGCGGCCCACCTCACTCCTGCCGCCTTCTCCTCCTCCTCCTCTTCCTCCTTGTTTTCTTTCTGCCTCCCCATCCCCTGCCCTCCTCATCCTCCTCAGTGCCTTTCTACCATATCGCTGCTCTCTTGCAATGTGTGTAACTAAATATCTATTTTATATTTATTAGGATGGGGATTAGAATCCCCCAAGATCTCACTGGAGGCGTCAGTCCTAAAGGCTGCTGTTGGAAATTTAGGAGGGAGTGACTGGGGAAGGGGCGAGGAGAGAAAGGTAGGGAAATGGGCTAGTGGAAAGAGGGATCCCGTTTGCTGATTACACCAGAGCTCTGGCATCTCCGCTGGGAAGGCTAAACTAGCAACTCGCTAGAACTGATGGTCCTAGGGTTCGAACGGCTTGAGGTCCTGAAAGGGCAATCAGTGCCCGCGGGCGGCGGCCTGTGGCTGCTCTTTTTTTGATCCTCAGTGGGAACCCTCGCCGTAGAGACAGATCAGAGACTTGATGAAGCCCCTCGCAGAAATCCTTGATCCTTTTTCTTCCCTTATCCCGCTGGAGACGCCTTCTCTCTCCGCCTCCTAACACTAGGCTTTCCTTCTGATTCCAAAGAAAGCTTGCTTTTCTGGATCGCAGTCTTTTTTGTCGACCCCATTAGGAAATGGAGCATCTCTTCCTTCTGGCCCCCGCCCCCTATCCTTTTATTTTAAAGGGCAACCGCTCCTATATATACACTTGGTCCCATACAAAAAGTTAATTCCTACAACCGCCTTGTGGCCCTACTCACTCACTCCACCCCTTGAATGTCTCCCGGGTTTACTAAGTTCCGTGCCAACTTGTGCCTTCTCAGAGTGGAGGCCACCGGCGGAAGTCCAAAACTCTCGGGGATGGCCTGGAGAAGGCGGCTCTCTCAGAACTCCAGAGTGGCCAGCGCCCACAGCCACACCCTCTAAAGTCCCACCCCGCCCCACTCTAACCTGCCCCGCCCCACCCTCACTACTGGCTGCCCCTTTCCTAGACTTCAAAACTCTTCTCCCTCCAAGAATGAAGAAAATCAAGAATTTCTCTCTCTCTCTCTCTCTCTCTCTCTCTCTCTCTCTCTCTCTCTCTCTCTCTCTCTCTCTCTCTCTCTCTTTCTCTCTCTCTCTCTCTCTCTCTCTTTCTCTCTCTCTCTTCTCTCTCTCTCTCTCTCTCTCTCTCTCTCTCTCTCTCTCTCTCTCTCTCTCTCTCTCTCTCTCTCTCTCCTTTTTCCTCTCCCTCTTTCCTATCTGAGTTACGAGGAATGAATGGTTCCATAGAAGTTAGGAAACAGTGAAAGTGCTAAATTACGATGCACACTCACTGACTGAAGAGATCTATGGGTTATTCCTGGGCCCCGCACTTTCACATTCCGTGGCAGTTTATAATTAACTGATACAATACAATATGGGGGTGTCCATTGTTCCATTAGTCAAAATTGTAATTGTGAAGCATTTTTCATTATGACTGGTGGAGCTTTAAATTACACTTTTTTTGATGCTTAAAAGATAAAATGTGTTTTGTGTGGGTATGAGTAAGTTCTCAATAAAAAAAAAAATCTGTTTAGCCTGTCAAAACTAAGTTCATGCTGCACTTTACAATGTCTCATTTGCATGTTTTATTATATGTGTGTATGACTGTGTGTGTCCATATAAGTTATCAGAGCTTAAAAATCACTGGCATATTGGAGTATAACCTGGGAAGATTGAACCACCCAATCTTTTTTTTTACTTCCTTTTCTTTTATTCTTCCCAAGCTTGGCTGGAATAGTAGGAGAACCCAAAAGGAGAGGAAAAAACCTCTCTAAGCCTGGCGGTCTCTCCAAACTGCCCAAATCCTTCAACTATCAAATTGTAAAAAGAGAGAGAGAAATTCTGGAAGGATGCTTAATATGCACTGAAAGGGGTCAGTAGTAAACATTTGCCCTGCTGAAAAGTTGGAGAGCGATCAGCTGCTCAGTCTGTTCAGCAAAAGAAGAAAAAAAAAAATCAAAGAGAGAGATTTCCTATCCCAAGTTCTCCAGAGGAAGATGGTATATGTAAGTTAGAAGATCCCGATTTAATGACGAATTTTATTAAAGATTTTTATAATGATTGAGCTCTCCAAACTTTCTTGGTAATTGCTGGGTTGAGGTCACTGGATTTGCACAGAACTGTTAGTTCCTTTTTCATTGAAGGCTCCACTTCTTAGCCACAGAAGTCAGATCTCACTCATAGCTTCAAAGTGAATGAAACTTGAATTTCTTTACAGACAACTCTTAGTACAGTCAT